>NW_028142535.1:0-53374 GCF_055691185.1 Crinia signifera | reverse complement strand
TTGCCAGTGTGCACGCTCAAAGAGCAGATAAAGGGCGGGAAGGGGATTAAAAATAGGTCCTGGCATTTAAAGTACACAGGCCCACCTTGGTGTCAATAGTGTCAACACATTTGTGCGCGAGCGCTCAGGAAAAGAGGGTGTGGACACTCAAAATTGGCCTTGTGTAGTGTTCCACACCATATACCACTTCTACACATTCTGCAACAAAATAATAGACTCCATTATACTTGCATCTTACACATTATGCCAAACGTATTGAGCCAAAATTCACATAATGCCACGCGGATTGAGCCAAAATTCACATAATGCCACGCGGATTATTCTTTATTCCCAGCGGTGGCAGGCGGCATTTCAAGGAAAAAAAACCTAACCCCATTGCACCTACCCCACACTGTCCCCCATCGCACCAGCCCCACACTGTAGTCTCCCATCACACCAGCCCCACACTGTAGTCTCCCATCACACCAGCCCCACACTGTAGTCTCCCATCACACCAGCCCCACACTGTAGTCTCCCCATTGCCTCCTCACCCCCTCTCCTCTGCTCCCCCTTCTCCTCTCCTTCACTTTCCCTCCTCTGCTCCTGCTCTTCCTTCTTCTCTCCTCCTCCTCCTTTCCTCAGCTCCCCCACCACCTTCTCATCTACTCTCCATCCTCCGATCCCCCTCCTCTCCTCTGCTTCCCCTCCTCCTCCGCTTCCTCTATTCTGCTCCCTCTCCTCTTCCGCTCCTTTGCCCCCTCTCCTCTTCCACTCCTCCGCTCCTTCTTCCCTTATCCCCCTCCTCTCCCCTGTTCTCTCTTTCCCCTCTATCTCTCTCCTCCTCACCAATTTCCCCACAACTCACTCTCTCTCTCCTCTTCCCCTCTCTCTCTCCCTCTCTCTCTCCCCCCTCTCTCTCTCTCTCTTTTCTCCCCCCTCTCTTCTCTTCCTGCACCCCAGCACGAGGTCACCGGCAGTCTGAAAGAGAGATAGAGAAGTGTGGGGAAATTGGTGAGCAGGAGAGAGATAGAGGGGAAAGAGAGAGCAGGGGAGAGGAAGATAGGGGTTGTGGAGGAGGGGGAAGTGGAGGAGAGGAGGGGGATCAGAGAAGAAGGAGCTGAGGAGGAGTGGAGGTGAGGAGGAGGGGGGGCAGAGGAGGATGGGGAGCAGAGTAGAGGAAGAGTTAGAAGGGAGAGCAGAAGAGCAGTGGAGGGGGAGAGGGGGTGCGGAGGAGGGAAGCATAGGAAAGGAGGATGGAAGCAGAGGAGAGGAATCGGAAGAGAAGGAGGTGGTAAGGGAGCGAGGATTCAGTATGAAATCACGACGCCGGAATCCCGGCGTTCAAAATCCCGACAAGGGGGGGGACGTGGATCGTCCCCCTTGCGGGCTCGCTGCGCTTGCCACGGTGGTAAGGGAGCGAATATATACACACATATACGTATACACACACACAGATGGCGCCATCAATTTTATTTTAAACAAACAAAATAACAGAAGGGGGACATTATGATGTTACCGTGTACCTATAACATATTTAAAAAGTATCCCTTAACCCAGTGGTGTCAAAGTCACGGCCCTACAGCTGTTGTGGAAGTACACATCCCTACATGCCCTGCCACAGATTTTATATAATGGATCGCAAAAATCTGTGGTAGGGCATGCTGGGAAGTGTAGTTCCACAACAGCTGGAGGGCCATGAGTTTGACACCACTGCTAAACCCCTTAATGCCCATTACATATAATCACAACCCACCACCTAGCATCATGCCACACCTCTTCCCTTAGCCCAAAGCAGATTAATCTTGCACCTCCTCTCCCCTTCTTCGCTCCCCCCCCCCCCCAAGACATACTCTTCGCCAGTCGTGACCGAAGAGTGCACTCACATAGAATCGGTCGCAGGTGGGGGTACTGCAGCATCTGTCGGATAGGGCACCTCTCTCCTCCTCAGCGTCATTCCTAGCAGCGTTGGGCTGTGTTCTCTGCCGCAGCACCCTGGGGGCAGAGTTGGGGCAGCTGTCTCCCCGCCTGTATCCTTCCCGTCTATGTTGGGCGGTGTCCTGAGCAACGTCCTGGGGGTCCTCAGTGGCAGCAAGGTTTTAGTAGCATCCTGAAGGGGAGGGAAGAGGAGGAAAACATCCATATTTAAAAAAAAAAATGCTGGTCTACAACAGTATGTAAAAATAGCGGCATAGTGAGTTTAGGAGAATCCTGTTCAAAAACTTGCAAAGAGATGGTGCCAGTGTGCACGCTCAAAGAGCAGATAAAGGGCGGGAAGGGGATTAAAAATAGGTCCTGGCATTTAAAGTACACAGGCCCACCTTGGTGTCAATAGTGTCAACACAGTTGTGCGCGAGCGCTCAGGAAAAGAGGGTGTGGACACTCAAAATTGGCCTTGTGTAGTGTTCCACACATATACCACTTCTACACATTCTGCAACAAAATAATAGACCCCATTATACTTGCCCCTTACACATTATGCCAAACGTATTGAGCCAAAATTCACATAATGCCACGCGGATTGAGCCAAAATTCACATAATGCCACGCGGATTATTCTTTATTCCCAGCGGTGGCAGGCGGCATTTCAAGGAAAAAAACCCTAACCCCATTGCACCTACCCCACACTGTCCCCCATCGCAGCAGCCCCACACTGTCCCCATCGCACCAGCCCCACACTGTAGTCTCCCATCACACCAGCCCCACACTGTAGTCTCCCATCACACCAGCCCCACACTGTAGTCTCCCCATTGCACCTGCTCCACACTGTAGTCTCCCCATTGCTCCAGCCCGCACTGTAGTCTCCCCATTGCAACAGCCCCACACTGTCACCATCGCACAGCCCCACACTGTCTTTCATCACAACAGCCCCTTAAATTGTAAGCCATCAAAATGTCACCCTTATACTGTATGTAGAAATGGAGGGAGGGCGGCTGGTGCAGCAGTAAACGGGAGGCCGAGGCAGCAGCGTGGAGGGTGGAGGAAGGAGAGGCAGTCAGGACATGGTGGCAGCGGGGGTAGCCGGCGACATCATGCAGCAGTCTGACTGTACTCACCACCAGACGGTCCACACCAGGGCAGCGCTGCAGGGCTGACCAGTCTCCTCCTGTGGTCCAGGCGGCGCAGCTCCCGGAAGTACGCGTCCACTGTCCTGTGATCTGGAAGCTCCCCCTTCCCCTCTGCGCTTGCCACGGTGGTAAGGGATCGAATATATACACACATATACGTATACACACACACAGATGGCGCCATCAATTTTATTTTAAACAAACAAAATAACAGAAGGGGGGACATTATGATGTTACCGTGTACCTATAACATATTTAAAAAGTATCCCTTAACCCAGTGGTGTCAAAGTCACGGCCCTACAGCTGTTGTGGAAGTACACATCCCTACATGCCCTGCCACAGATTTTATATAATGGATCGCTAAAATCTGTGGTAGGGCATGCTGGGAAGTGTAGTTCCACAACAGCTGGAGGGCCATGAGTTTGACACCACTGCTAAACCCCTTAATGCCCATTACATGTAATCACAACCCACCACCTAGCATCATGCCACACCTCTTCCCTTAGCCCAAAGCAGATTAATCTTGCACCTCCTCTCCCCTCCCTCGCTCCCCCCCCCCCCCCCCCCCAAGACATACTCTTCGCCAGTCGTGACCGAAGAGTGCACTCACATAGAATCGGTCGCAGGTGGGGGTACTGCAGCATCTGTCGGATAGGGCACCTCTCTCCTCCTCAGCGTCGTTCCTAGCAGCGTTGGGCTGTGTTCTCTGCCGCAGCGCCCTGGGGGCGGAGTTGGGGCAGCTGTCTCCCCGCCTGTATCCTTCCCGTCTATGATGGGCGGTGTCCTGAGCAACGTCCTGGGGGTCCTCAGTGGCAGCAAGGTTTTAGTAGCATCCTGAAGGGGAGGGAAGAGGAGGAAAACATCCATATTTAAAAAAAAAAAATGCTGGTCTACAACAGTATGTAAAAATAGCGGCATAGTGAGTTTAGGAGAATCCTGTTCAAAAACTTGCAAAGAGATGGTGCCAGTGTGCACGCTCAGAGAGCAGATAAAGGGCGGGAAGGGGATTAAAAATAGGTCCTGGCATTTAAAGTACACAGGCCCACCTTGGTGTCAATAGTGTCAACACATTTGTGCGCGAGCGCTCAGGAAAAGAGGGTGTGGACACTCAAAATTGGCCTTGTGTAGTGTTCCAGGTACTTGTGGAGTATCACGGCTCCCATCGTATGGCATCGTATGCCATATGTAGTGGCATACGATGTCATACGATGCGATGCGATGTTTTACCGATTTTTGCTCAAAAATCGTATGCCATCGCATGGCATCGTATGCCATATGTAGTGGCATACGATGTCATACGATGCGATACGATGTTTTACCGATTTTTGAGCAAAAATGGTCAAAAATCGGTAAAACATCGGATAACATCGTATGCCATATGTAGTGGCATACGATGTCATACGATGCGATACGATGTTTTACCGATTTTTGAGCAAAAATTGTGAAAAATCGGTAAAACATCGTATGGCATTGTATGCCATCGATGCGATACGATGTTTTACCGATTTTTGAGCCATTTTAGCTCAAAAATCTTATGCGATCGCATCGGATGCCATACGATGGCATCCGATGCGATGCGATGGCACCCAATTTTGCACTGAAATGCATCAGAATGCATTGAAATGTGTATTAAAGTAGTGAAATGCCCCCAAATGCCATTTTTCATAGTGCACCACCCCCACTATCAACGTCAACCCGAAGCGTGGCGAGCGCAGCGAGCCCGCGAGGGGCGGCGGTACGCGTCCTACGACCTTTTCATACCCCCACTATCCACGTCGGCGTGGAGTTGAGAATAGAATAGTGTGGCGAGCGCAGCGAGCCACCGAGCCCGAAGCGTGGCGAGGGGACGCGGATACCTGTAAAGCCCGCGAGGAGACGCGTATAGCTGTGAAGGTATCCGCGTCCCCTCGCGGGGCTCGCTGCGCTCGCCACGCTTCGGGCTCGGTGGCTCGCTGCGCTCGCCACACTATTCTATTCTCAACTCCACGCCGACGTGGATAGTGGGGGTATGAAAAAGGTCGTAGGACGCGTACCGCCGCCGCTCGCCACGCTTCGGGTTGACGTTGATAGTGGGGGTGGTGCACTATGAAAAATGGCATTTGGGGGCATTTCACTACTTTAATACACATTTCAATGCATTCTGATGCATTTCAGTGCAAAATCGGGTGCCATCGCATCGCATCGGATGCCATTGTATGGCATCCGATGCGATCGCATACGATTTTTGAGCTAAAATGGCTCAAAAAAATCGGTAAAACATCGTATCGCATCGATGGCATACGATGCCATGCGATGTTTTACCGATTTTTCACCATTTTTGCTCAAAAATCGGTAAAACATCGTATCGCATCATATGACATCGTATGCCACTACATATGGCATACGATGTTATCCGATGTTTTACCGATTTTTCACCATTTTTGCTCAAAAATCGGAAAAACATCGTATCGCATCGTATGACATCGTATGCCACTACATATGGCATACGATGTTATCCGATGTTTTACCGATTTTTGACCATTTTTGCTCTAAAATCGGTAAAACATCGTATCGCATCGTATGACATCGTATGCCACTACATATGGCATACGATGTTATGCGATGGCATACGATTTTTGAGCTAAAATAGTCAAAAATCGGTAAAACATCGCATCGCATCGTATGCCATCGTATGCCACATGCTATGCGATGCGATTTTTAGCATACGATCTGCATACGATGCAGGTCGTGGGAGCCGTGATACTCCACAAGTACCGTGTTCCACACCATATACCACTTCTACACATTCTGCAACAAAATAATAGACCCCATTATACTTGCCCCTTACACATTATGCCAAACGTATTGAGCCAAAATTCACATAATGCCACGCGGATTGAGCCAAAATTCACATAATGCCACGCGGATTATTCTTTATTCCCAGCGGTGGCAGGCGGCATTTCAAGGAAAAAAACCCTAACCCCATTGCACCTACCCCACACTGTCCCCCATCGCAGCAGCCCCACACTGTCCCCATCGCACCAGCCCCACACTGTAGTCTCCCATCACACCAGCCCCACACTGTAGTCTCCCCATTGCACCTGCTCCACACTGTAGTCTCCCCATTGCTCCAGCCCGCACTGTAGTATCCCCATTGCAACAGCCCCACACTGTCACCATCGCACCAGCCCCACACTGTCTTTCATCACATTTTCATCTGTCTTTCAGCCCCACACAGCATAGCTCTGCCCCAACACTCATGAAGCACCGCCTACATGTTTTGATTGGCCCACAATCCAATCAGTCAAAGAAAATGGATCACCATCAATAGGTAAAAACATTGATGGTCATCCATTGCATAGTGTGCCACAATCAATGGGCAGTTGCACTATTGTCATCAATTGCAAAGACGTCCATCCCTAAAGCTGTGCACACACAGTGCAAGTGAGCCTCTGTGCTAAGTTTGCAGTTAAGCACAGATGGCTCAGCATTGTGTGCTGAACAATCTGTCACGGCCAGTGTTCTCTGGTGTGAGAACATTGGCGATGACTAGATTTATAACTGGATGCAGTGTAAATCTAGTCAAGCAACAGCGACGCGCGGGACCGCGCAATCGTCATCACCAGAGGGTATACACATGGAGTGATCCTTTTTTCATTTCTAAGCGATCTAGTCAGATCACTTAGAAATAAGCCTCATATCCCCCTGGGCGGGATGTATTAATGTAAATCGCCAGCCGCCGCGATGCTACCGCATATGTACTAACATATGCGGCTAGCATTGGGTTGCGGTGACGGAGACCCCCGCGATACCTGTAATGTGGTGTGCGGGGGTCTCCGTCACATCCTGGCGGCTGTCAGTGTCCCCCTGCCTCTCCTCCTCCCGGCTGTGACACCTGCTGAGGGAGGAGTAGATCGATGGAGGATGGGTCGCAAGGACGGCGGGCGGCGATAGAAGCCCATAGGCATCTATAGGGTATCGCCACCCAGAGGTGGAGATACCCTGCCAGGCGGAGATGGGGCGGACGGGTAATGGTACAAAGGAAAATGCGGTAAAACCCCCGTTTTATCACATTTTCCCTTTAGTACATCCCGCCCCCTGTGTGTATGCCCCATTAGGATGGTAGATAATACAGTATACACTTTAGACTACAGTATAACTAATGTGACAATAATCCCTGTATAACCATCCAGCAAGCAATCCCGGCGGGTGACATGTACTTGGTGTCACCTGAACGCAGCAGTGATCCCAGCCTATATACAGTATGCCCAGTTATCCTACATCTGCACTAATGGCTACGTGCAGTTTGTTAGCCTGTACGGTTTGGCTCACCTGTATCTCACCACATTGGCATGCCGGGCACATATTTACCATTACACTCACATGTGTTTATTATCATAGAACATAGCAAAGCGCGCATAGCTACTGCAGCAGAGAGAGAACATATGGTATACACACAGAGGCTTCCCATAGATTATAATCTGGTCTATATACACCTGTGTCACACTTTGGGAAAGCAGATAGATAATTTACAGTGTATAATAATGCAGACAGCACTGGGGCTGAGATATTACAACCTGAGCCATAGAGTAGCGCTGCTGAGGATACACTGGTATGCCCATACACATAGATATCCCCAGGAGCACCATGCAGCAGCCCTGTGGGAGTCACATACATGACCAACATACAGACTGAGCTCCAGTTCTCACCCACAGGTTGCTCAATGCTCAGGGGGTGTTCTGCACATGTGCACTTACCAGCCGCTTCTTCTACGCAGGAACATGGCGTCCCAGTCAGTGACTGCCTCCATCAGAACAGCCGGCAGAGTGCTCATGTAGGGGGAGCAGCAGTGATGACGATGCATTATGTGCCAGGTGTAGTTCCAGCAGCTGCCAATAGGTGGCGATGGTGCGGCACAGCGTGAATGACGTCACTGCATTGTAGCTACGAGATACACGAACAGTCCGTGTATGAGTGGCTGGTACAGTGGCGTGTACCGTTAGTTCAGCGTCTGGGACAGCCACTCAGGCTGAGCCACCACGGGTTCGAATCCTCCACCAGTGTCTGCTGTTTCAGGGGCGTGGGGTGTAGCGCCTTCGGATCCGGGAGCAGCCTGAGTTTTTGACTCATCCACTGATACCACAATATTTTCTGCTCAAACTACATAATATTAATAATTAGCCACCATATATAACCAGGAGGAATAACTTTAAGTGGGGGCAGGACGGAGTCTGTGTACAGACCAATTGTTCTAAATATACAGTTTATTCATTGGCACAAAACAGAAAAATAGGTTAAAATTAAAAAAGTGCATTAAGAAAAAAGTGAATAGAAATTGGAGCTGTGTGTCCGTGTCGCTGTACACTTATACAGTGCCCGTGTCAGCAGATTTCCACATACACAATTTTCTTTAATAACTCATGTCGACCTATTCCTGTGTTGACCTTTTTCATGCAGCCTTTTGGATTGTGTTGACCGTTTTCAGCGTCAATTTAAACCAGGTCGATCTTTTTCATATGTAGACCTTTTCACTGCCAACCAAAAGATCTAATTACTGTCGACTTAATGACCCTCACCCCTGGTCACAGCGTCTATAAACTGTTATGTAGGACAGGAGACAAGTTCCGAAAACTAAAATATCATAAATTCCCAAACGTTGGGCAAAAGAAGCAGCCTCTGTGTTTTCCTTCACATGTAGTCATACAGGTAGAGTCGGACAACAGGAATAATAGGCGCTACATGATAATGTATTTATAGCATTCCTCCCAACTGTCCTGATTACAGTGGTATGGTCCCGCTATTTGGAGCCTGCCCTGATGTCCCTTGAGGGGAGGTGATCATGGCTGCTCTGCTTTGTGGAGCAGCCGGTGATTGCTGGATAGGTGCCGTGCGCAGCAAGGAGAGACGGGGCTGGGTACGCTGGCAAAGAGGATGGAAAACCCGGGGCCTCGATGCCCGGTCCCGCCCCCGTTGCACATAGCCCCGCCCCTTTCCAGGGCCAGCTGCATGCAGGTCCCACTGATCTATTGGTAAAAGTTGGAAGGCATGTTCGATGTTCTGTGTATACAATACATTCCTTTTTCTTTTTTAATAGTAGGATCGGCAGCAATTAGCTGTATGCTCTGGCCTTCGTCTGCGGATCTTCGCCTCCAGTGAAGTGTATGGCCTTTGTCAAACATACATAAAAAAAAATAAAAAAATGATACCCGATCTATTGTCTGCGGGCAGACGTGATTCTAGTCTGGCTCTAAACACAGATATTTCTCCATTCCCAGGAGAGAAAGAGAGAAATTGGCCTCACACCCCTTGCTGAAACAGGTAAGGATCATATGGTCGACCTAAAGATTGTCGACAGTCATTAGGTCAACATACTGCAAGGTCGACATGGGTCAAGGTCAACAGGTCATTTGGTCCAAAAAAGCATTAGGTCAAAATGGTCTAGCTCAACATAGGGTTTTGTACTTTTTTTTTTACCCGAATGCCGACACAGTCAACATGGACACAGGATTAAGTGCACCGCATCCCCTCGCATGTCTGGCTGTGCTTGGTACTCTATGTTATTCTCCCACCACACCCTAGTGCAGGCGTTCCCAACCACGGTCCTCAAGGCACACCAACAGTACAGGTTTTAATGATATCCAGGCTTGAGCACAGGTGTCTTAATTAGTACCTGTGATTTGGATTAATCCATCTGTGCTGAAGCCTGGATATCACTAAAACCTGCACTGTTGGTGTGCCTTGAGGACCGTGGTTGGGAACGCCTGCCCTAGTGGATGGTAGGGCATGAAATTCCGCCTGTCGGCACATGTCGGCTCAAAAAAAAACCCAAAAATCCAGTGAAAAACCCAGTCGACCTAGACCATGTTGACCTAATGACCTGTCGACCTAGACCCATGTCGACTTTGCAGTATGTCGACCTGATGACTGTCGACCATCTGATATCGCTGATACAGGTTAATAGATAGAGGCTATCAATCCGAACGGCCTGTAATTGGTATAGCTATCTCACCCCTGCATTACTATATTAAGTATCAATTGGTAATGGGGGAGGCGCACCCAGGAATATTTATTAGACTTGGAAGCAAAGAAAGATAAAGTATTCCTACAAGGGGCAATCTAGGTTAGCATATATTAATGTTCTGATTAATGTTATAGGTACATTAATAAAGTGACCCAAGAAACAGAGAATTGGCTAAAACATGATGTTTATTGAATCATTTATTAAGGACAGCGAAATATTAAAAACATAAGTGAAAAGTGATAAATGTGAAATAAAGTGCATTAGAAAAAAAATTAAAATAAGTCTGTTACGTGTGTGTTATCGGTCATAGCATGTGTGTCTGTAATACTGTTATTAATCTCCACGCAAATATCAATTATTGCTCTAATTAGGCAGCCTTGTAAATTCATCAACAAAGGGACATGTGCACGTTTCAAGATGACGGGTGCAGCAAAATTGTTAGGAATAAAGGTGCGTACACACGGGGCAATATGATCGCTGGCAATATATTGCTAGCAATCATATCAGCAATCATATTGCCCAGTGTCCCGTTTTGTGAAAACGGGAGCGCGCACCCGGCGATTTATCGCTGGTGCACACTCCAATCACTGGCAATATGGTCGCTCAGCAACCATATTCCCAGCTATTTCAGCCCCTATCGCCCCCGTGTGTACACAGCATAATCGCCCCCGGATGACGTCAGCGAACCGGGACCAGGGCGGTCTTTTCGTATGGGCTTAATGGGCACTTGCTCTGGGGCCCCAGGTGTATAAGGGCCATACTCTGATAGCTGAGGATCCCCTTTTTCCAGGGATACCAGAATTTTTAAAATCGGCCCTGGGGAAATGGAGATATCCAACTTCAAAGCAGCAGTCCACATCTGACCTGTTAATTGCACTTCCCAGTCAGAATTCTCAGGTTCTCTCTGACTTAAGGTGCCCATACACGTCTCGATGCGGGCGTGCATTTTGAGCTTAAATAGCACGCATCGCATTCATCCTTGTACATGCGTTGTGCATACAATGCGATGAAAAGCAAGTACAAAAAGTATGTGCAGCACATACTTTTCTCTTTCAATGGTCCTGGTGACACAGCTTCACATTGGGATGTAGGAGGGTCCGCAGGAGCCAGGCACCTATCCTAAAGCTTTTGGAGGGTAGGCTCCTCCCCTACTGCATCCCAGACTCCTCAGTTCGTGTTAGGTGCCCACTGGAGTGGGTGCTATTCTAAAGGGCTGCCGGAGCAGCCGAAGGAGTAGAGTTAGTTAGGGTTTTTATTATTTTATTAACTTTTACACTAGCTAGGTAGGCACAGTGTGAGGATTCTCATTAGTGAATCCTCACACTGCTAGCACAGCAGGAGCTGACAGAAGCGCGTCCTGTCAGCTCACTGTGCACAGGGGAGACGCTGCCTGGCCTCCCTGTGCAGCGCTTACAGCTTCTTTTAAGAAGCTACGAAAACTCCACAGAATGATACTGAGCGCTGATTACCTATTCTACCGACTGTCCAGGATACACAACCAGTGTCCAACATACAAATTCTCAGTTGAAGTAAAAAAAATTGTGACATCTAGTGGTGCGAATAGGAACTGCAGGCAATCATCCCGATCATCCCTTTTTGTGATCATCCTTTAATACATCCGCAAATGGTGCCCTGCATACACAAATACATCCACTATAACCACAAACCCTAGCATACTACACATCCTATACATAGCGAGTCTACCACATACCGACATCCTAAAAAAGAAACCTCCTCTATTACCCATAACGCCCAGCATAAACACACAACAGCGCACATATACCTGTACCACAGCCGCACAGCATCTGCCATGAGCCTGACGTCTGCCTTGTGTCCCGTGTCCTCGGCTCCTGCAGCAGGAGGTGCTGGGTCGTCCTCTGCTCCGCCTGTTGTGCTGTTCTGGGTCGGCCTCTGCTTCCACCCCCGGCTCCTATCAGGCTGGGGATCCTCCTCTATCCTCTCCTCCGCTGGGCTGTCACCTGTCCTCTGAGCAGCTCCTGTCCTTGATGTTACATCGTGTTCTTAACTTACTTTCGGGCAGGCATCTCTAGGGGCAGCTCCGCACCACTGAGGGGGCTTCTACAGGTCTCCAGCTAGGGGTCCTTTGCATGTCCTCCAGTCCTGGTTCCTCGAGAGCGGGTGTCCTCCGCGGTGCCTGCGCACCTTGGTCTCCACTTGCTGCGTCCTCTATCTTCTTCGGAGCAACTTCAGGAGAATCCTCCGGCTGGGTGTGCTCCCAGGTAATTTACCCCCTCAGCACCTTCTTCCATGAGGTTCTAGTCTTCACCCTCTCGGCTCCTCCACAGGCAGGCACTATGTAGGAAACCTCGGCAGCACACATCATTCTGTTCTCTCCGGGTTTGGGGCTCCTCCTGTGGTTGGCAGCTAGTGGGGGCAGCGCGGTTCCCTTCCCTCTGGCAGGTGGCAGCAGTAGGGGACTTGGAGGAGCCTGGCTCTCCTGGCGCCATTCCTGGTCTCACAGCTGCGCAGCCTCCGCTCCTTACAGGTCAGCAGCTCACAGCACTGCACAGGCCCTTGTCCTCTCCAGGGATCACCCTTCCCGGTGCCGGCTCTCTCTGTTGTGGGTTATGCATCGCTGCAGGACCGCCTCTGATCCCCCTGCCCTACCTCTCTATAGTCCCTGTCACTGGCTCACCCGCCATATCCTGTACTGGCTGTATCATATATTTTTATGTTTCTTTATACTCAAAGGCTATATATCCCCCTTCCCACACAGATTTAAGTTGCGACTATTTGACACAGTGGCTGCCTTGATAAAGGTACCAGCGGGGACCGAAACGTCAGAAGATCTCTCTTGCAGAAAATAAACTTTGGATTACCTCCTGGTTGTACCTCCATTGAACTACAGACTGGTGAGTGCTGTTTATTCCCCCAGTGGGGGTTCTTTCTGGTATCTATCTATCTAAGGAATTATCCAAGCAGGCAGCGGCACTCCGTGGGCTTAACAATGTGTTTATTGGAGGTGACCGACGTTTCGGGGACTGGATACCCCTTTGTCAAGGTGTACAACGCGTGCGGGTGACACAGCAAACATTTAAATACATACAGCATGTGCATACTCACCATTCCCGTACGTGGAGCGTCCCGGTTGCGTCCAGTGCGGCTTCCGGTGCGGGCGGATGTCAGTGGGCGGAGCCTCACTGCATCATCACGCTCCCCTCTGTTGTAGATGGGTTGCTATGGTGACCCCACCGTATCGCCCACTTCTGTATGACAACCTCCGCTCCAGGATCCGGGTTTGGCTTCTGCCTATAACAACACATAAATGGCACATAAATAACCTACATTAAAACAGTAAAACAATGTTAAAAAATGGTGCAAGTTTGAAGTGTAAATTTCAGATGCCACGGGACTACTGCCCGAGCAATGTTTAAGAAGTGATGTGAAGAAGATGTCACCGCATCTAGCGTGACAATTGTATGGTGTTAACACAGGGATCCGGACGGGTGTGTTACATATGGATCTCTGTATACAATAATAACATGGTCAAACTGATCGCTAATGATCATGTTTGTAAATCGGAGATGTCAGGCTCTAACACATGGGGGAGATGTGCTGTGGGATCTCTATGAATGTGAGAATTACAGGGGCGTGTTGTACCATAAATATCGGCTCCACAAGTGATATATATGCTTCATGTTGTCTTTGAGAACAGAACAGCAGTATAGCGTGTATATATATACTATGTATACATCGGGGGAAATGTACCAAAATGGATTCGTAAAAAATAGGTGTATTCGTAGGCAGAAATACGCCTATTTTTTACACATTTGTATTTTTGGGATTTACACACACTTCTTTGTATGTCAAACCGACAGATCGCAATACTATACTTAGACACAACAGCTCGCACCCACGCAACACGGTGGAGAGTCTCCCATACTCAGTTTTTGAGAGTATGCAGGATCACTGATACCGACTCTGAAACCCATCACCAACTGGACATCATGCAGCAGAAGTTCGAGGACAGAGGCTACCCCAGACAGGGCCTACTTAAAGCCAAGGCCAGGGCTCTGGCGTGTGAGCGCACCACTCTTATCACAGGTGCAACACCTAAAGTCATAAAGCCATGTATTCCATGGGTTAATGACTTTAGCTCTGCCAGCCGAGAAACCACCAGCAGAGTAAAAAACTGGTGGGAAATTGTGCGTTCGGATCCCGAGCTACCGGTGTTCAAAGACACCAAGCTGATGCCGAGCTACAAGCGCGGCCCAAACTTGAAGGACCTATTGGTCAAGACCGAGATTACAAATTTTGACACCCCTTCTAGACAAATCAGACCCACCAGAATGGGCTGTTACCGGTGCCTAGGCTGCACAACATGCAGCTTCATGACAGCTTGCACCGAAGTTGCACATCTCTATACGGGTAAAAATTTTTTAAATCAGATGGCCCCTCACGTGCACGACTAAATTTGTTATCTACATCATTTATTGTCCATGTGGAATACATTACATCGGCAAGACCGATTGTGCCATACGGGCAGCCCTTCATTCTGGCTCAGGGGAGCAACCAGTGACCAGGAATTTCGCCAAGGCCAAACATAACATGGCAATGATCAAATATAAGATCATAGACCACGTGCCGGCACACATACGGGGTGGCAACCGTTCCAAACAGCTTCTGCAGCTTGAGTCCAAGTGGATTTACAAAATGGACACACTACACCCTAAAGGCCTTAATGACACACTTGGCCTACATCATTTTTTGTAACCATTTTGGTCCACTAACACACAATCATGTCTTCCTTCTTCCTTTTCTCTCCCCCTTGTTAAAGGTACTTGTCATCCCACTGTGTGACACCAGTCCCCCAGCCTTATCGGTGTCCAGGTGACACACCAGGATAACATATAATATACAAGATGCTGGCATTCTGTTGTTGCAATTTCTGGCTTCTGGTGCTATGCGCATACAGTGATGCTGGCTGCATCACCCCACACAGGGCTGTTTTTGCTTATTATAGATACCCAGCAGGGACTCAGTATTTCTCCCTGCATTTAAACCACTCACGCCATAGGGTTTGCACCTCACCCAGCATATGCACTTTGACTTTTGCCCAGTACGGCTCCAATTAGGGGCCGCACGCAGTTATCTTTTTATACGTATACCCTTTTTTTTTTTCCATCAACAAATTTTTATTGACACAAATTTATATATGGGGTACAGAAATGAAAAAAGGGGGGAAACATTGGGGGGGGGGGGGGACTGCAATCGTGGGTGAGAACAATATAAGACAGTTATAATTTGCCTACAGAGTTTTGTACATGACCATAACAGACATATTAGAACGCTACGCAGAGCGAACTGAACACAGGCATACAGATACAATTCAGTTATAGGGTTAGTCTAAGGTAGGAGAGCATCAGTTAGACCGGGGTGTGGGGTGAGGGGGGGTCTGGGTCAGACTCTGGGGTCTCATTCAGGCTAAACATGGTTGTTTGTCCAGACGTGGCTGAGGAGGGGACTCTAGTACCCTCTCTTGCAGACATATATGAGTGCCAGGGAGCCCATTTAGAGTGTGGCGAGGTGGGTTTAAGGGAGTGGGGCTGGAAACCGGTTTCCATGAGGAAATGGTGGTTTGTTTTTAGTATAACCTGGAGAAGAGGGGGGGGGGGGGAGGGCTGCTTCCATTGTTGAGCTAGGTTTGCTCTTGCCGCTATGAGGATGTGTCCGAGGACATATGTTGTCCCAATCGGGAGATCCTGTGGGTATACATGGAATAAAGCTAGGAGTGGGTCAGGGGCAAGGGTTAGTTGGATCACTTCCGAGATGAGTTCAAAAACTTCTCCCCAATATGCTCTGAGCTTGTGGCAAGACCAAAAAATATGGTAAATGGTACCTATATTCCCGCATTGTCGCCAGCACATATTGGAGCACGTTGGCCAAAAGGTGTGGAGGCGATCTGGGGTAAGGTAGAGGCGATTTATCAATTTGATGTGCATCTCCGAGTGATTAAGACAGCGGGACATTGTGTAAGAGGATAGGAATATCTTACGCCATTGAGGTCCGGAGAGCTGGATGCCCAAATCAGTTTCCCATTTTTTATGGGCAGGAGATTTAGTGAACTCCGCGGGGGTTATGAGTGAGTCGTACCAGAAGGAGATATCCCCTCTGGAGAGTGTCTGGGAGGGTCGGGAGAGGATCGTCTGGTGGCGGGGATCTATAGTGGGGCGGTTGGAGAAGTGGAAGTTCCACCAGTGTGCCACCTGGAGATAGTGGAGGTACTCGTGGGGGGGGAGGGAGTATGTTTCTTGGAGGTAGGGGAAAGGTCGGATTGAGTTGGCGTCGACTATATCTCCCAGAGCTGCGATCCCACTTTGTTTCCAAAGGGTGAGGTTAAGGTTGGGGATTAGTCTCGCCACGGTGGTGATAGGGAGGGTAGTGATAAGGGAGGTAGAGGCGCGCAAAACGGACAGTAGTTGGTCCCATGCATATAAGGTAGCGGTCGTTGTTGGAAGAAGGGAAGGTAGTGAGGGCCTGATGTGTTTTGGGATCTTAAGGAGGTCGTTAAGAGGGATATCGGGGGAGTGACATTGTTCAATGTCTACCCAGGCCCTATGGGTAGGGCTTTCAAAATAGTGTTTGGATGGGGCAAGTAGGCAGGCTACCTGATATTGGGATAGGTCTGGGAGATCGAGACCTCCATAAGCTCTTGGGATTGTCATTTTGGAGCGGGCCATAGCGGGGGGTTTGGATGCCCAAATATATTTTGTCAGAATAGAGGTGGCCTGTTGTAGGGATTTTTTAGGGAAAACATAGGGGATAGTGCGGAACAGGTACATTAGTTTGGGCAGGAGCGACATTTTAAATGCTGCCATCCTACCCATCCATGAGATTTCGTAGGCCAACCAAGATCTGGATAATGATGTAAGGGAAGCTAGGAGGGGGGAGAGGTTAACATCAAATACTGACGCCATGTTAGGGGGGATGTGGATACCTAAGTACTTTATGGAGGTAGTTTGCCAGTTGTAGGTGTAAGTGGTTTTCAGTAGGGGGAGATGGTCTGTAAGGTTGATCGGCAATGCATCAGTCTTGGATGTATTGAGTTTATAGTAAGATGCGGCACTGTATGCGGTTAGTATCTCGTGGACGTGTGGGAGCGTATGGATGGGGTCTGTCACGAATAGTAACACGTCATCCGCGAAGAGGCTTAGTTTATGCTTGTTGGGGCCCACCTGGAGACCAGGAATATTAGGGTTTTTGCGGATGACCGTGGCTAATGGTTCAATGGAGAGGACAAATATTAGGGGTGAAAGCGGGCAGCCCTGCCTTGTGCCATTGGTGATGTTAAAAGGGGAGGAAAGAAAGCCATTGCTGAACACTCGGGCCGAGGGGGAGCTCTATAGTGACATGATTGATGATAGTATGCGGTCCCTGAAGCCGAAACGGGACAGAACTTCCCGCATATATTGCCAGTTAAGGCGATCAAATGCCTTTTCGGCATCGAGTGAGACGAGAAGGAGATCTTGCTTAGCTGACAGGGAGTCTATTAAGTTAAAGACTCTCCGTGTGTTGTCCGGGAACAAACCCTGTCTGGTCCGGGTGTATCAGCAAGGGTAAATAGAGATTGATTCGGGAAGCCATTAGTTTGGCGAAGATCTTGATATCACTGTTCAGGAGGGCTATAGGGCGATAGTTTTGGCACAAGGCAGGGTTCTTACCGGACTTCGGAATGGTAATAATTCTGGCTTCTAACAGTTCTGGGGGGGCGCGACCGAGCGAGGAGAGTTCGTTGAACAGGTCAGTGAGGTAAGGGGAGAGCAAGTCGCTAAAGGTTTTATAAAACTCTGTAATGAACCCATCTGGCCCAGGGGCTTTATTACGCGGGAGTGACTTTATAACCGACTGGACCTCTAATTGGGACCAGGGGGCGTTTAAGAGATCTAGTTGGTCCTGGGTCAGAGAGGGTAGGTGTAGGTTCTTGAGGAAACTATGGATAGAGGCAGGGGTGGGCTGTGGCGTGGAGGGGTCTTTGGAGAGATTGTATAGGTTGGAATAGTAATCTGCGAACTGGTTGGCTATATCTTTAGGGTTCTGTATTTTCTCTTTGTTGGGGGCTGTAATGTATTTAATGCGGTTTCTAGCGTGCTGGGCGCGCAGCTTCCGGGCTAGCATTCTGCCCGACCTGTTGCTAGCTAGGTAGAACCTGTGTCTTATTCTGTTTAAGGCCGATTGGGTACGGGTAAGGAGCATTTTCTGTAATTGGCTCCGTATCGAAGCCAATTCTACTTTCAGGGATTTAGAGGGGGCAACTTTGTTTTTGGCGTCCAGTTCCATTAATTTAGCCTCTAGGGCTTTTTGAGTTGCGGTGGCATTTCTCTTCAGAGTTGCCCCCGCTTGAATAGCAGCCCCTCTTGTGACAGCTTTGAAAGCACACCAGTGGTTGATCACCGAGGTATCTGTAGTTTCATTGTTGGACAAATATAGCTCCATTGATTTTTGGATGGTACTTTTGGCCGCTGGGTTAGACAGTAGATGGGGGAACAGGCGCCAGGGCCTAGGGGGGATTCTGGAGGGATGAAAGTTCCAATGCCACACCACTGGAGCGTGGTCAGACCACGTGATTGGGAGAATGTCAACTCCTACGGAATGTTGGAGGGACCACTTGTCGCAGAGGATATAGTCAATTCTCGAGTAGGTGTTGTGAACTTGAGAGTGGAAGGTGTATTCCCGTCCTGTGGGGTAGGTTATTCTCCAGGTGTCGTACAAGTCAAACTCTGAGAGGAGGTTACGGAAAGCTGTCGATTGATTGTCTGTATGAGATTGGTGGCTAGAGGGGAGATGGGATTTATCCAGGCGGGGGTCTAGTGCTAAGTTAAAGTCTCCCAGTAATATCAGGGAGCCCTTTGTGGTTTTTTGTATGAGGGTAAGGAGTTTACGGAGGAAGGCCACTTGGTTCGTGTTGGGGGCATAGATAGAGACTATTGTCGTAAGTCTGTCCTCTAAGTGGCCGGTTAGGATCAGATACCTGCCGTTTTTATCAGCCGTCTGGGAGTGGCAGGTGAAGGGGGTATTTCTGTTAAACAGAATAGCAACACCATTACGTTTAAAGGGTCCGTTAGCATAGAAAGCAGTCGGGTAGTTGGTATCCCTAAATATGGGTGGTAGGGGGGAGGCAAAGTGGGTCTCCTGAAGGGCCACAATGTCAGCTTTCTGTTTATGGAAGTATGATAATGCCATTCTGCGCTTATGGGGGGAGTTCAGCCCTTTGACATTTAGTGAGAGCAACTTAGGCATGGTAGAGTGTTAAAAAATGCAGGGAGGTTTTGAATACATCCATGGAGGGGGGGGGCGCTGAGTAAGGGGGGTAGGTAGCGGGAGTGCAGTCCAGGGGGGGGGGGGGGGAAGGGAGCATGAGAGGGGTAGTATGTCGACAGGGGGGGAGGAGCAGGGATAGGAAAAGAAAAACAAAGGGTCCAGTATCTAGGACCCGCACAACTACTGCAGGGGAAAGGAAAGACATTTTCGTGCAGTAGTATAAGAAGAGGTTGGGGGTGGTGGCCTGGAGGCTCTGGTTATAGAGCGGAGGGAGATTGGCCACCCCTCCAATAACGACATTTTTAACTAAACAAAACATGCAATATAAAATATAAAACATAACGTATAAAATATAATATAACAGTCCACCTGAGAACTCAGGGGGGGAAACCAGCTATAACAGTAGTTAATTCCTGTCAAGGCTACGGGTGGTAATAAGGGAAATGTTCCCCAGCCAGTGGGGAACAGTAAACTGTAGGGAAGTAACGGAACCTTAAGCAGACTGACAATGTGCTGCTACAAACTGTGAGCGGCAAAGTCCCAGTGCACAGAGACCTGCACCATTGGTAGATAATGAAAGGTGATACTTATCATTGAAGCCTCAACCCGCAGTGGGGAGGTGGCGAAGGTCCACTGGCATGGGAAGTCCGTCATTAGGAAAAGAAAATGGAAGTCGGGAGAGGGACATCAAGTGTCAGTCCAATCCTGGCGAAGAGGTTGTGGGCGCTTCTGCCCCTGGGGGGCAGTGATGGAGATGTCCCATTCTAGCAGAAGTTTCACCCCGGCATCCAGGGATGATATTGTATAGGTGGTGTCTTCATGTGTGATGATCAGTTTCACCGGGAACCCCCACCTGTATCGGATCTCGTGGTTGCGTAGCGCCAGGGTAATAGGGGCAAACGATCTTCTACTGGCCAGTGTTGCGGGAGAGAGGTCTTGGAACACTTGGAGGCCTCCTAGTGTATCTGATAGTTTTGCGTCACGGGCCGCCTTTAGTATGCGTTCTTTCACTGTAAAGAAGTGGACCCGAAGCAGGGTGTCTTTGGGTAAATCGGCTGAAATCGTTTTGGGTCTTGGTAGGCGGTGAATACGATCGATGAGGAGATCCTTGGGGTCAACGGAAGGGAGGAGCCGACGGAACAGTGCTGTGGCATAACCTTCAAGCTCAGCGTTGGTCACCGATTCTGGGATGCCTCTGATTTTAATATTGTTCCTTCTGGATCTGTCCTCCAAATCGGCAAGTTTGGTTCTGTACTGGTCCATCTCAAGTTGTTGGCGGTCATAAGACGACACGAGAGCGTTGTGGGAAGTGACCAATTCCTCCATCTTCTTCTCTAAGTGGTCTGTTCTGTCGCCAATTGCCACTAGTTCCGTTTTAACCTCCCGAATGGCCAGTTTGAGGTCTCTGGCCAATTCAGCCTGGAATGCTGAAAAGACTTGGCATAATGACTTCACCGTCACCGGTTCGTCTGATTCCGCATCTATACCTGCTATTCCAGAGGGGGGGCTGAGCTCTGGTGGGGCACTCGGGTGGTTGTACCCTTGTTTCAGCGGGCTTGGTTGAGGTTGGGGGGATTTTCTAGCAGGCATGTTGATCTTGGTGGGTGCGACCTCCCTAGGCCTTTTTGGGGGCATGACGGTGGTCGGCACTGTTTTAAATATGTGGAAAGGAAATAGAGATCAGACACTGTGGGGGCTCCTGTAGCAGTTGTGTTTTCACATGAGGGTAGGCAGGCTGTTGTCGTCACGGAGAGGTAGCCGTGTAATTACATCGGTCACATTAGGCTCTGATATGTGGCTTTGGCGAGGGGGGATTGAGGAGAGGGAACGAGAGCAGGGTGGACTTTGTGGAGCCCGGTCCCAAGGGGGAGAAAGTCGCCTCAGCACACAGTTCCCAGTGGGGCTAATTCAGGGGGCCCAAGCGCTCCTGTTCAGGCGGTGCAGTGAGCTCCGTGATGTGGGGGGAGCTGGGTGTAGTGGGGCCCAAGATGAGGGAGATTTGCGTGGCCCCTGAGGAGGGGGATGGTTTTTATGCCGCCGCCAGTGAGGTGCACAGGTTAATGGTAAGGACCTGGGGGGGAGGATGGCGGACACCTCGTGTGCGGGTGCTGCGTCAGTAGCTGAGGGATGGTGCCGCTGATATAGGGGGGGGGGTGACCCCCGGTAGATGTACCCTATACAGGGTGGCTCACCCCACACTCCGGTGTCCCTCCGAGTCAGCGGGGATGGTGCGGTGATGGCGGCGGGTGTCAGGCCTCCGTCTGCCTCCAGGCACCAGCAGCCTGCGCGAGGGGGAGATGTAAAGATCGGGGCCAGGCGTCGGCGGGCAGCGGGCGGTGTTGTAGGGTGGCTGCAGGAGGGAGGACTGGGCTCACCAGTAGTCCGCGCCTCCCCTTCGCGCCGTCGCTCCGACTCCGGCTCCAAAATCGAGGTCCCGGCTTCAGTCCCCGGACCAGGCCGCAACCTGCGGCAGCCCTTAAAAGAGCTGCCCGGCTCCGCTGCCGTGGACCGGAGATGCCGGGGGGTGACTGCTGCACAGTGGGTGGCGGAGGTCGGGTCTGGAGGTGTCCGGAGGACTCGGAGAAGGCAGATAATTACAGGTACGCCGGGAGCTCTCTGTAACGCGTCCTTCCAGTCAGCGTGCCAGGCCACGCCCCATACGTATACCCTTTTTAAATGTTCGTTTTTTATTATATATGTCTTCTCATTTTTAGCCACTAGATGTCACTATGTAGTCATAATATGGTCATGTCCACTTGTTTTTTTGCATTTTTTATTCACTTGCATCCTCTGAAGTTTTGTGTATGTATGGATGCCTTTGTTGCTTTATGACTTCTGTAGCACGATACTTGTATTCATGCTAATGTGAGCTGCAATCTCTTTCCCAGCCCACCCACGTCACCGCGGGATGACGACCGTGATGACGCGCGGTCAGCTGGACGCCGCCGAACGTGGTGACGTCACTGCTGTGCGCAGGACTCCGGAAACCGGCCCGTGGATGCTCGTGGGGGACGGCTACAGGGAGGGGGATCAGAGGCGGTCCTGCAGCGATGCATAACCCACAACAGAGAGAGCCGGCACCGGGAAGGGTGATCCCTGGAGAGGACAAGGGCCTGTGCAGTGCTGTGAGCTGCTGACCTGTAAGGAGCGGAGGCTGCGCAGCTGTGAGACCAGGAATGGCGCCAGGAGAGCCAGGCTCCTCCAAGTCCCCTACTGCTGCCACCTGCCAGAGGGAAGGGAACCGCGCTGCCCCCACTAGCTGCCAACCACAGGAGGAGCCCCAAACCCGGAGAGAACAGAATGATGTGTGCTGCCGAGGTGTCCTACATAGTGCCTGCCTGTGGAGGAGCCGAGAGGGTGAAGACTAGAACCTCAAGGAAGAAGGTGCTGAGGGGGTAAATTACCTGGGAGCACACCCAGCCGGAGGATTCTCCTGAAGTTGCTCCGAAGAAGATAGAGGACGCAGCAAGTGGAGACCAAGGTGCGCAGGCACCGCAGAGGACACCCGCTCTCGAGGAACCAGGACTGGAGGACATGCAAAGGACCCCTAGCTGGAGACCTGTAGAAGCCCCGTCAGTGGTGCGAAGCTGCCCGTAGAGATGCCTGCCCGAAAGTAAGTTAAGAACACGATGTAACATCACTAATGAGAATCCTCACACTGTGCCTACCTAGCTAGTGTAAAAGTTAATAAAATAATAAAAACCCTAACTAACTCTACTCCTTCGGCTGCTCCGGCAGCCCTTTAGAATAGCACCCACTCCAGTGGGCACCTAACACGAACTGAGGAGTCTGGGATGCAGTAGGGGAGGAGCCTACCCTCCAAAAGCTTTAGGATAGGTGCCTGGCTCCTGCGGACCCTCCTACATCCCAATGTGAAGCTGTGTCACCAGGACCATTGAAAGAGAAAAGTATGTGCTGCACATACTTTTTGTACTTGCTTTTCATCGCATTGTATGCACAACGCATGTACAAGGATGAATGCGATGCGTGCTATTTAAGCTCAAAATGCACGCCCGCATCGAGACGTGTATGGGCACCTTAAGTCAGAGAGAACCTGAGAATTCTGACTGGGAAGTGCAATTAACAGGTCAGATGTGGACTGCTGCTTTGAAGTTGGATATCTCCATTTCCCCAGGGCCGATTTTAAAAATTCTGGTATCCCTGGAAAAAGGGGATCCTCAGCTATCAGAGTATGGCCCTTATACACCTGGGGCCCCAGAGCAAGTGCCCATTAAGCCCATACGAAAAGACCGCCCTGGTCCCGGTTCGCTGACGTCATCCGGGGGCGATTATGCTGTGTACACATGGGGGCGATAGGGGCTGAAATAGCTGGGAATATGGTTGCTGAGCGACCATATTGCCAGTGATTGGAGTGTGCACCAGCGATAAATCGCCGGGTGCGCGCTCCCGTTTTCACAAAACGGGACACTGGGCAATATGATTGCTGATATGATTGCTAGCAATATATTGCCAGCGATCATATTGCCCCGTGTGTACGCACCTTTATTCCTAACAATTTTGCTGCACCCGTCATCTTGAAACGTGCACATGTCCCTTTGTTGATGAATTTACAAGACTGCCTAATTAGAGCAATAATTGATATTTGCGTGGAGATTAATAACAGTATTACAGACACACATGCTATGACCGATAACACACACGTAACAGACTTATTTTAATTTTTTTTCTAATGCACTTTATTTCACATTTATCACTTTTCACTTATGTTTTTAATATTTCGCTGTCCTTAATAAATGATTCAATAAATATCATGTTTTAGCCAATTCTCTGTTTCTTGGGTCACTTTATTAATGTACCTATAACATTAATCAGAACATTAATATATGCTAACCTAGATTGCCCCTTGTAGGAATACTTTATCTTTCTTTGCTTCCAAGTCTAATACATATTCCTGGGTGCGCCTCCCCCATTACCAATTGATACTTAATATAGTAATGCAGGGGTGAGATAGCTATACCAATTACAGGCCGTTCGGATTGATAGCCTCTATCTATTAACCTGTATCAGCGATATCAGATGGTCGACAGTCATCAGGTCGACATACTGCAAAGTCGACATGGGTCTAGGTCGACAGGTCATTAGGTCAACATGGTCTAGGTCGACTGGGTTTTTCACTGGATTTTCGGGGGGGTTTTTGAGCCGACATGTGCCGACAGGCGGAATTTCATGCCCTACCATCCACTAGGGCAGGCGTTCCCAACCACGGTCCTCAAGGCACACCAACAGTGCAGGTTTTAGTGATATCCAGGCTTCAGCACAGATGGATTAATCCAAATCACAGGTACTAATTAAGTCACCTGTGCTCAAGCCTGGATATCATTAAAACCTGTACTGTTGGTGTGCCTTGAGGACCGTGGTTGGGAACGCCTGCACTAGGGTGTGGTGGGAGAATAACATAGAGTGCCAAGCACAGCCAGACATGCGAGGGGATGCGGTGCACTTAATCCTGTGTCCATGTTGACTGTGTCGGCATTCGGGTAAAAAAAAAGTACAAAACCCCATGTTGAGCTAGACCATTTTGACCTAATGCTTTTTTGGACCAAATGACCTGTTGACCTTGACCCATACCTTGCAGTATGTTGACCTAATGACTGTCGACAATCTTTAGGTCGACCATATGATCCTTACCTGTTTCAGCAAGGGGTGTGAGGCCAATTTCTCTCCAGGGAATGGAGAAATATCTGTGTTTAGAGCCAGACTAGAATCACGTCTGCCCGCAGACAATAGATCGGGTATCATTTTTTTATTTTTTTTTATGTATGTTTGACAAAGGCCATACACTTCACTGGAGGCGAAGATCCGCAGACGAAGGCCAGAGCATACAGCTAATTGCTGCCGATCCTACTATTAAAAAAGAAAAAGGAATGTATTGTATACACAGAACATCGAACATGCCTTCCAACTTTTACCAATAGATCAGTGGGACCTGCATGCAGCTGGCCCTGGAAAGGGGCGGGGCTATGTGCAACGGGGGCGGGACCGGGCATCGAGGCCCCGGGTTTTCCATCCTCTTTGCCAGCGTACCCAGCCCCGTCTCTCCTTGCTGCGCACGGCACCTATCCAGCAATCACCGGCTGCTCCACAAAGCAGAGCAGCCATGATCACCTCCCCTCAAGGGACATCAGGGCAGGCTCCAAATAGCGGGACCATACCACTGTAATCAGGACAGTTGGGAGGAATGCTATAAATACATTATCATGTAGCGCCTATTATTCCTGTTGTCCGACTCTACCTGTATGACTACATGTGAAGGAAAACACAGAGGCTGCTTCTTTTGCCCAACGTTTGGGAATTTATGATATTTTAGTTTTCGGAACTTGTCTCCTGTCCTACATAACAGTTTATAGACGCTGTGACCAGGGGTGAGGGTCATTAAGTCGACAGTAATTAGATCTTTTGGTCGGCAGTGAAAAGGTCTACATATGAAAAACATCGACCTGGTTTAAATTGATGCTGAAAACGGTCGACACAATCCAAAAGGCTGCATGAAAAAGGTCAACACAGGAATAGGTCGACATGAGTTATTAAAGAAAATTGTGTATGTGGAAATCTGCTGACACGGGCACTGTATAAGTGTACAGCGACACGGACACACAGCTCCAATTTCTATTCACTTTTTTCTTAATGCACTTTTTAATTTTAACCTATTTTGCCGTTTTGTGCCAATGAATAAACTGTATATTTAGAACAATTGGTCTGTACACAGACTCCGTCCTGCCCCCACTTAAAGTTATTCCTCCTGGTTATATATGGTGGCTAATTATTAATATTATGTAGTTTGAGCAGAAAATATTGTGGTATCAGTGGATGAGTCAAAAACTCAGGCTGCTCCCGGATCCGAAGGCGCTACACCCCACGCCCCTGAAACAGCAGACACTGGAGGAGGATTCGAACCCGTGGTGGCTCAGCCTGAGTGGCTGTCCCAGACGCTGAACTAACGGTACACGCCACTGTACCAGCCACTCATACACGGACTGTTCGTGTATCTCGTAGCTACAATGCAGTGACGTCATTCACGCTGTGCCGCACCATCGCCACCTATTGGCAGCTGCTGGAACTACACCTGGCACATAATGCATCGTCATCACTGCTGCTCCCCCTACATGAGCACTCTGCCGGCTGTTCTGATGGAGGCAGTCACTGACTGGGACGCCATGCCCCTGCGTAGAAGAAGCGGCTGGTAAGTGCACATGTGCAGAACACCCCCTGAGCATTGAGCAACCTGTGGGTGAGGACTGGAGCTCAGTCTGTATGTTGGTCATGTATGTGACTCCCACAGGGCTGCTGCATGGTGCTCCTGGGGATATCTATGTGTATGGGCATACCAGTGTATCCTCAGCAGCGCTACTCTATGGCTCAGGTTGTAATATCTCAGCCCCAGTGCTGTCTGCATTATTATACACTGTATATTATCTATCTGCTTTCCCAAAGTGTGACACAGGTGTATATAGACCAGATTATAATCTATGGGAAGCCTCTGTGTGTATACCATATGTTCTCTCTCTGCTGCAGTAGCTATGCGCGCTTTGCTATGTTCTATGATAATAAACACATGTGAGTGTAATGGTAAATATGTGCCCGGCATGCCAATGTGGTGAGATACAGGTGAGCCAAACCGTACAGGCTAGCAAACTGCACATAGCCATTAGTGCAGATGTGGGATAACTGGGCATACTGTATATAGGCTGGGATCACTGCTGCGTTCAGGTGACACCAAGTACATGTCACCCGCCGGGATTGCTTGCTGGATGGTTATACAGGGATTATTGTCACATTAGTTATACTGTAGTCTAAAGTGTATACTGTATTATCTACCATCCTAATGGGGCATACACACAGGGGGCGGGATGTACTAAAGGGAAAATGTGATAAAACGGGGGTTTTACCGCATTTTCCTATGTACCATTATCCGTCCGCCCCATCTCCGCCTGGCAGGGTATCTCCACCTCTGGGTGGCGATACCCTATAGATGCCTATGGGCTTCTATCGCCGCCCGCCGTCCTTGCGACCCATCCTCCATCGATCTACTCCTCCCTCAGCAGGTGTCACAGCCAGGATGTGACGGAGACCCCCGCACACCACATTACAGGTATCGCGGGGGTCTCCGTCACCGCAACCCGATGCTAGCCGCATATGTTAGTACATATGCGGTAGCATCGCGGCGGCTGGCGATTTACATTAATACATCCCGCCCAGGGGAATATGAGGCTTATTTCTAAGTGATCTGACTAGATCGCTTAGAAATGAAAAAAGGATCACTCCATGTGTATACCCTCTGGTGATGACGATTGCGCGGTCCCGCGCGTCGCTGTTGCCTGACTAGATTTACACTGCATCCAGTTATAAATCTAGTCATCGCCAGTGTTCTCACACCAGAGAACACTGGCCGTGACAGATTGTTCAGCACACAATGCTGAGCCATCTGTGCTTAACTGCAAACTTAGCACAGAGGCTCACTTGCACTGTGTGTGCACAGCTTTAGGGATGGACGTCTTTGCAATTGATGACAATAGTGCATACACACTATTGTGCAATGGATGACCATCAATGTTTTTACCTATTGATGGTGATCCATTTTCTTTGACTGATTGGATTGTGGGCCAATCAAAACATGTAGGCGGTGCTTCATGAGTGTTGGGGCAGAGCTATGCTGGTGGTAAGGGTTGCTGGTCTTACTGTACTGCATATTAAAAGAATAATAATAAAAAATATATATATAATTTATGTAAGGTGCTAAACAACATATAATGGTGATTCAATTGTTTTGTGCACCCGTAGCTCTTGCCTAATGTAGTGGGAGCTAATGAATTGTTCGCAGCCCTTGCCCTGGTCTTGTTGGCTGCATTTTTGCGCCCTAAATAAACTAGATGCAGCTTATTGCCCTACTGTGCGCGAAGGGTGCGAGGAGAAATCCAGGTGACGTGCAGCCTGGGAGTCGGGTCACCAAACAATTGACTTTGATTTTAAAGCTCGTTTGTCACTGAGCGCCCTTTAGCTGTTTTGAAACTACACATCCCAGCATGCCTTGCCATAGTTTTAGTATTCCCTAATAGCAGAACTGTGGCAAGGCATGATGGGACTTGCAGTTTCACAACAGCTGGCGGGCCATAGTTTGGACATGATTGGTGTATTGGGTTCGTTAGCTGTTCACTAGCCTTTTGCACAAACCACTTTGGCACATATGGAGATGTAATCTCTTTATTAGTCTTTTTATTAGTCTTGCACTCTACTATTACATATAATGCATGCCTTGACACCGTTTCACCGTTCGTGACACCCAAAATGTCGTTAAAATATTTGTTCCAACCAGATTGTTGCTCGGAAAATGTCCAAACTTTTTTTATTTCTTTACATTTTTGAAATACACAAAAAAGGGATTTTTGTAAGAACTTACCGTTCGAATCCCTTTCTCTGATATGGTCCTGGTGACACAGCTCAACACTGGGATGTAGGAGGGTCCGAAGGAGCCAGGCACCTATCCTAAATCTTTTAGAGGGTAGGCTCCTCCCCTACTGCATCCCGGACTCTTCAGTTCAATCTTTCAAAGCCACTGGAATACATTAACTCAGTACAAACACCTGCACATATTATATGCACATTTTTTAACAATAACTGTTACTTTAACCAATTAAACATGAACATCATGAACACTGGCATACTTACTGGGCGTAAGGGAGGGATCGCTGTGTCACCAGGACCATATCAGAGAAAGGGATTTGAACGGTAAGTTCTTACAAAAATCCCTTTTTCTCTTTCAATGGTCCTGGTGACACAGCTCAACACTGGGACGTTCCAGAGCCGGTCCTTTGTGTGGGTACGCTCAGGTCTGCAGCTCTCATCACTGCTCGCCCGAATGATGCGTCCTCCGACGCGAACTCATGGAACCTATAGAATTTGGCAAAGGTATGAACAGATGACCAAGTGGCAGCCCTGCAAACCTGCTCAGCTGTTGCCCCATGTCGAACCGCCCAAGAGGTGGCAACTGACCTGGTGGTATGCGCATTTATCCTTGCCGGAACAGGCCTTCCAACTTTAGTGTATGCAAAAGCTATCACAGAGCGCAACCACCTAGCAATGGTCTGCTTAGATGCCGGCCAACCAATCTTGTGTATGTCATACAACACTAACAAGGTGTCAGTCTTTCTGACACTCTTAACTCTGTCCACATAAATGCGTAATGCACGCACAACATCCAAATTCCTCAATTTGTCCCTTTTTCTAGAACCCTCTGGGGGTTGAAACACAGGTAGAACTATCTCCTGGTTTAGATGGAAAGCAGAGACTACTTTTGGTAAAAACTGAGGTACCGTCCGAAGAACTGCCCTATCCTCATGAAATATCAAGAAAGGAGACTTGCATGACAATGCTCCTACAGTAACTCTGACACCCTCTTCGCTGATGCCACTGCCAACAAGAATACCAGCTTCCATGTGAGAAACTTAAGGTCCGCCGACCTTAATGGTTCAAAAGGTGCCTTCTGAGGCGAGAGAGAGAGAGAGGGTGAGGCGAGAGAGAGAGAGAGGCTTAGCCGGCAGGAAGAGCTGACAGCCACTGCTAGCAGAGAGCAGCTTAGCGTTGTGGCGGGGGGGGGGGGGATTTGTCACTTTAAAGAGCTGCCATGCCGCTCACTTCTCAGGACTTCAGCAGTGGTAACAGCATGGGGGACGGTGGCGGGCTACATCTGTAACAACAGACACACAGCTTTCAGCAGAGAGCTCATCAGCGTTTCAGTGCATGCAGGGGGGGCGGATGAGAAAGTTTGCAACGGGGTGTCAGCGCACCAGGGGGGCAGCGGAAGGGCGCAAAGTCCCAGACACAAAAAGGGCAGGAACACTAATTTCTGTGTCCTACGGATGACAGAAGGAGGGTGATATGGTCAGATGTATCTGCCTTCACCGTGGTTCGCAACAAGAAGATTTTGACCCAACTTGAATAACTCTGCAGCTCTTAAGGCCCCCATCTGCTAGGGTGGGGAATCGCCTGTGGTACCCCGCCAACTCACCCGGCAGCTGCTACGTTCAGTTCACAAATATTTCTACCCATGCATGTTCTTTATATAAACACCTCTTTCTACACTTTTATGAAAACTCTTCACTACTGTATAACCGCAGCTCACCGTTACCAATTCTAAACAGTCTCTTGTTACAGTACATCTTCAGTTGTGACACCTGTCAGTATCACACTGACCCCAGGGGTTAATAAACTGCTTTCTGTTCTACCCTGATACTAGTAAATCCCCTAAACTCCAATACTGCTCTAAAACAAACAGTCATATTTATTGTGGGTTTTATTACTGTTTTAATTCAGCTCATCCTGGAAAAGGATTTGTGGCATTGAGAAAACCTCTGCGAGTATTTATAACAGTGTCTTGAGAATAAAACATTAATCTGGTCATGTAATTATAAATATGGTCAAAATAATAGGCAAAATCAGTGCTGGTGGCTGCCAATCGTAAAATATGTGATAACAGAAGTGAATCACTTGCCTCACCACATAATTACTTTTAAGTACGATATAAACAATCAACTAAATATATATTTTTTTGGCATTTTTCAATAAAGAAACTTTTAGCCTAGTGCTGCTGTGAAAAAAATTCTGATACTCTCTCTAGGTCTGTGGGTCCCAACCTCGGTCCTCAGGACCCTCCAACAGTCTGCGTTTTCCAGGTCACCCGGCAGGTGCACTCATTATTCACTGACACATTTTAAAAGATCACAGGTGGAGCAAAGTATTTCACCTGTGATCCTGCATGGAGGCCTGGAAAATGTACACTGTTGGGGAGTCCTGATGACCGAGGTTGAGAACCACTGCTCTTGGGTGTTGGGATTTAAAAAAAGTTTGGGAACCACTGTCCTACGCCATACTAGAAAGATGTACCGAAAAAGTTACTTGCAGCCAATCAAGCAGGTCTGAATCACCCTCTACATTTAGTTTTCTGTACTGTTGCTGGAAGTCTGCATACTTTTATTCAGGCAATGTATGGTTCTATCTATATGATGCTTTGAAATAAAAATCATTCTTTAAAAAAAAAAAACCTTTCAAAAATTCTATAGACTTAATGTTCTATAGAAATATCTCACAAGAAGCATTTAGGCATAGACAGGCCCATAGGTTTATTTATTTATTAACAGTTTCTTATATAGCGCACACATATTTCACAGCGCTTTACAGAGAATACTTGAACATTCGAATCAGTCCCTGCCCCAGTGGAGCTTACAATCTAATCCCTACCACACACACACACATTCCAGGGTTAATTTTGTTGGAAGCCAATTAACCTACCAGTATATTTTTGGATTGTGGGAGGAAACTGGAGTACCAGGAGGAAACCCACGCAAGTATGGGGAGAATATACAAACTCCACACAGTTAGAGCCATGGTGGGAATCGAACCCATTACCTCAGTGCTGTGAGGCAGTAATGCTAACCATTACACCATCCGTACTGCTCCATGTGGAGTTAGACACGCCCTTTGGGCACTGTGTGACACGCCCCTTACAAAGGCGCTTGGCGCATCCTACTGTAATTTTCCTGACTGTAGTTTTCAATTGGAGGGAAGTATGTTGTAACCACAAAGAAAAGTGATCTACATCAGATTCATAGACTAGTTAATAGTACCCCTTTTATACCAAAAACGCCAGGTCGCATCCGGGTTTTTGATCCCTGCTTCAAGCCGGGTGTGACCCTGCGTTTGCACCGTTTTACACCACTGTCGCATCCCCCCTGCCGCTTGGAGATTATAGTAGGTTTTTTATACAAGCGCTGGAAGGGTAAGGGAGGGTGGGTACCGTAGTTGGAGTACAAAAACAGATATACTGATAGGAGCAGTAAGATGAGTAAGTAGAATAAAGGTAAAATAAATAAAACCAGAAGAAAAAAATAAAATAAAAATAAATGAAAATAAAAATAAAAATAAATATAAAAATAAAAATAAAAGTAAAAATAATAACCAAATAATTAAAACCAAAATCAAAGTAAATAAAAATAAAAAAAATAAATAAATACAAAATAACAATAAAATAAAATAAAAATAAAAATAAAATATAACTAAAAATAAAAATATGCGACAAATTAAATGTTTACACTCCTTTTTGGAGTTGGTAGAAGCAGTCCAGTAATAGGAGAGAGTAGTGGAGCGTGAGACTAGCTTACCCTGCACTAAGATATGTACTGCCGCAAGACGCAGGCTAAGTACAGTTCTGCCGGAGTTCCGGAGTTTTTTCTACAAGTGACGTCACCTGCCGGCTTTTACCTTGCGCTTGTAGCGGCACTGGCGGGCGGCTAGCTCTATGTCTCCTTCTCCGTCTGGGGGGCTTCCTGGTTCAACCAACGCGTTTCACACATCAGTGCTTTGTCAAGGACATCCTTGGCAGTACATATCTTAGTGCAGGGTAAGCTAGTCTCACGCTCCACTACTCTCTCCTATTACTGGACTGCTTCTACCAACTCCAAAAAGGAGTGTAAACATTTAATTGGTCGCATATTTTTATTTTTATTTTTAGTTATATTTTATTTTTATTTTTATTTTATTTTATTTTATTGTTATTTTGTATTTATTTATTTTTTTTATTTTTATTTACTTTGATTTTGGTTTTAATTATTTGGTTATTATTTTTACTTTTATTTTTATATTTATTTTTATTTTTATTTTCATTTATTTTTTTTTTTTTTTTTTTCTGGTTTTATTTATTTTACCTTTATTCTACTTACTCATCTTACTGCTCCTATCAGTATATCTGTTTTTGTACTCCAACTACGGTACCCACCCTCCCTTACCCTTCCAGCGCTTGTATAAAAAACCTACTATTTTTCTACTGCCCTTACATATCAAGCTGCTCTATACCTTGTAGCGCAATTCTACTAAAAGGAATTTATTCCTTTTTTCCACATCCGCTTGGAGATTATGTCATCTCCGATCGCCGCCGCCAGGACCCGGAATGCTGCGCTGGGGGCAAGCCCAGCACTAAGGTAATCTGCTGGGCTGCCCCCAGCCCCCGTCCACCCCTTGTCCGGGAGGTGAATGGATGCCGCTCACAGGCATCCATTCACCTCCTCTGCTACTGCTGTCTGCAGGGTATAGCAGACAGCAGTGCAGGCTGCCTGTGCCCCCCTTCCCCGTCCAACCTGCGGACACTGCACCGCGCCCCCCCGGGGTGGCCCTTTCGGACCGCACCCGACTCGGCTGAAATGATGCGGAGGGGTTACAATGCCTTTTGTTATATTTATTGTGGCACAAACACTCTGGGAAACTGTATATAGGAAAGTAGTGTATGGCGGCGGATGCTGGGAGTAGTAGTATAAGAACTGATAGTGTTAGCAATATGGTCGTATCGTTCATTAGACCCCACCTACTGTATGTGACTGCCAAAACTGGCTTACGCTCTAGAGCAGGCATGTACAACCTGCGGCCTTCTAGCTCCTGTGAAACTACACATCCCAGCATGTCGCTGAAACAGACACGGCCATTTTCATTGGCAATTGGAATCATTATATAAGGCTTGCTAATGTAATTTAGCAGAGAATTTCACCAACCAATTTTTTTTTTTATTTTTTTTTTTGACAGCTGTATCCACCCAGAAAGCTACGAGCTCTCCTTAAACAGAACATTATTCCTGGTTAAAGTACCAACATCGGAGTGTACAAATTGGTTGTTTTTATTCTTGTGCCCTGCCAATTGCAGGGAAAAGGTAATAAACAATGGTAGCCTGGGTGATGCTCACACAAAAAGAACGATTTTGCTTAAACCATCCTGATTCTTAAAATGTCTGTAATTTTTTTAAATAGTCCAGACACCCAGTCGTTTGGCTATGTGCTTTGTACCAAACAGTACTCTCACACAGGTACTAGCTCTGTATGTGTACCCAGTACAGATACAAGCCTTGTACTTTGGTGTACCCAACTTGGCCTCCGAGTGAGGCAGAGACCTGTGTCACATGTAACCTCAGCATAGCATGTGACACAACACAGTAACAGCACAGCAAGAGCTGTAGGCTTTCCTCTGTATGTGTACACTGTAGCCTGTCCTCAGAGTAAGGCAGTGACCTATGTGTCACTTGTAATCTCAGCATAACATGTGGTACAACACTAACAGCAGAGCAAGAGCTGTGGACACTAACAGCACAGCAAGAGCTGTGGCTGCTGCTGCCCTTGGTATGTGTACACTGTATCTGTACACTGTAGCCTGGCCTCAGAGGAAGGCAGTGGCCTCTGTGTCACCTGTAATGGCAGCCGAGCATGTGTACTGACAGCCCAGCAAGAGATGTGGCTGCTGCTGCTGCCCTCAGTATGTGTACACTGTATCTGTACACTGTAGCCTGGCCTCAGAGTAAGGCAGTGACCTCTGTGTCACCTGTAATGGCAGCATAGCATGTGTACTGACAGCACTGCAAGAGTCTGTGCAGTGTGCACTGTATCTTACAATGTAACAAAACTGCAAGAGCTGAAGCTGCCCTTGTCCTCTGTATGACCCTGCTGTCTGCAAACTCTTCCCCCAAATCTGCATGTCCACTCTGACTCTGTAATAATGCTAGGGACACCATCTCTTTCTGTAAGAAATGAGGGGTACAAGGCAAAGAGACACTTGTAAGGCTTGCAAGCAGAGGCTACATAAAAATCTCCCCTTGTGGCCTCTGAGGACAAAGGGGACATCACCTCAGTGATCTGAGGAGGCCAGACAGGGCTATCCCTATGGGATGATAACCCAGGGTTAGATGCTGTCTATCACAGTGTTCTCAGATAACAGTGTAAACTGAGTTGTACCTTTCATGCAGGTTACTCTCTGCAGAGCTCTGGAGATTTCACCTGCCAATATACAGTATATACGTATACACTACACACACACAGAGAGAGAGAGAGAGAGAGAGAGTAGGTATAGGTAACCAGAGATAGAATCACTGGACAGGAGAGACAGTATAAGGAGATGAGCTGCCACAGGCCATAAACAACACCATGGTATATAACACAGGGGTGCTATGACCTAATTTACATACAGCCCAATACTGTCCTACCATGCTCTAAACCCCACTGTCTGATATCCCAGAACTTGGGGGAGCAGCTGCAGCCATAGATGCAGTTACTGGGAGACTAGGACATGCTGGAGCACAGGACTCCCTAGCAGCAGCAGTCAGGAGCCTCCAGCAGCATGCATGGGGGCCAAGCATATTAAAATGGCCGCCCAATCTGCGTTTTAGCTGGGGAAGCACCTGGTCACTGGGAGCAAACCCCGCTGTACGCTCCCCACCCGGTTAGCTCCGAGTAGGGATCGTGACGCAAGCTGCATCACTCTGGGACAGAGGTCTCAGGAGCCGGGGACCCTGGCGCAAACCGCAAGCAGTGGCGATGGGGTCCCCCCGGCAGCTTCTATGGCGCGCTTTTCAGGAAAAAGACGCGCTGTTTACACCGCCCATTGCCCGGACTCCCCTGCTAGCGGGGAGCCGGGATATACATACCCTGCCTGCTGGCCGGCGGCGGTGAGGCTGTGCGGACTGAGGCGCGGCCGCATGCAGCGGCGTCCAGTCACTCTGGGACGGCGGTCCCAGGAGCCGGGGACCCCCGCGCAGACCGCGAGCAGTGGCGCTGGGGTCCCCCCGGCAGCTCCCGCGACGCAGACAGGCAGTCGGCAGAAGCTGCCTGTCTGTCCTCAATGTTAAAAGGTGTAAAAACAAACATAAATGAAATAAAAATTTCTATTTGCCCTAAGAGGACAAAACTGTTGCACCCAGCTCCCCGGGCACATTCTAAGACTGCCTGGGATGGGGAAGTAGAGGGGAGGAGTCAGCCACACTTGTAAATTTCTTAAAGTGCCCATGCTCCTAGTGGTCGCCCTCTATTCCCCACTGTAACTCCAGTGCCACCTAGTGGATGAAGGAGAAAACTCTTCACTACTGTATAACCGCAGCTCACCGTTACCAATTCTAAACAGTCTCTTGTTACAGTACATCTTCAGTTGTGACACCTGTCAGTATCACACTGACCCCAGGGGTTAATAAACTGCTTTCTGTTCTACCCTGATACTAGTAAATCCCCTAAACTCCAATACTGCTCTAAAACAAACAGTCATATTTATTGTGGGTTTTATTACTGTTTTAATTCAGCTCATCCTGGAAAAGGATTTGTGGCATTGAGAAAACCTCTGCGAGTATTTATAACAGTGTCTTGAGAATAAAACATTAATCTGGTCATGTAATTATAATTATGGTCAAAATAATAGGCAAAATCAGTGCTGGTGGCTGCCAATCGTAAAATATGTGATAACAGAAGTGAATCACTTGCCTCACCACATAATTACTTTTAAGTACGATATAAACAATCAACTAAATATATATTTTTTTGGCATTTTTCAATAAAGAAACTTTTAGCCTAGTGCTGCTGTGAAAAAAATTCTGATACTCTCTCTAGGTCTGTGGGTCCCAACCTCGGTCCTCAGGACCCCCAACAGTCTGCGTTTTCCAGGTCACCCGGCAGGTGCACTCATTATTCACTGACACATTTTAAAAGATCACAGGTGGAGCAAAGTATTTCACCTGTGATCCTGCATGGAGGCCTGGAAAATGTACACTGTTGGGGAGTCCTGATGACCGAGGTTGAGAACCACTGCTCTTGGGTGTTGGGATTTAAAAAAAGTTTGGGAACCACTGTCCTATGCCATACTAGAAAGATGTACCGAAAAAGTTACTTGCAGCCAATCAAGCAGGTCTGAATCACCCTCTACATTTAGTTTTCTGTACTGTTGCTGGAAGTCTGCATACTTTTATTCAGGCAATGTATGGTTCTATCTATATGATGCTTTGAAATAAAAATCATTCTTTAAAAAAAAAAAAACCTTTCAAAAATTCTATAGACTTAATGTTCTATAGAAATATCTCACAAGAAGCATTTAGGCATAGACACGCCCATAGGTTTATTTATTTATTAACAGTTTCTTATATAGCACACACATATTTCACAGCGCTTTACAGAGAATACTTGAACATTCACATCAGTCCCTGCCCCAGTGGAGCTTACAATCTAATCCCTACCACACACACACACATTCCAGGGTTAATTTTGTTGGAAGCCAATTAACCTACCAGTATATTTTTGGATTGTGGGAGGAAACTGGAGTACCAGGAGGAAACCCACGCAAGTATGGGGAGAATATACAAACTCCACACAGTTAGAGCCATGGTGGGAATCGAACCCATTACCTCAGTGCTGTGAGGCAGTAATGCTAACCATTACACCATCCGTACTGCTCCATGTGGAGTTAGACACGCCCTTTGGGCACTGTGTGACACGCCCCTTACAAAGGCGCTTGGCGCATCCTACTGTAATTTTCCTGACTGTAGTTTTCAATTGGAGGGAAGTATGTTGTAACCACAAAGAAAAGTGATCTACATCAGATTCATAGACTTGTTAATAGTACCCCTTTTATACCAAAAACGCCAGGTCGCATCTGGGTTTTTGATCCCTGCTTCAAGCCGGGTGTGACCCTGCGTTTGCACCCTTTTACACCACTGTCGCATCCCCCCTGCCGCTTGGAGATTATGTCATCTCCGATCGCCGCCGCCAGCGCTGGGGGCAAGCCCAGCACTAAGGTAATCTGCTGGGCTGCCGCTAGCCCCCGTCCACCCCTTGTCCGGGAGGTGAATGGATGCCGCTCACAGGCATCCATTCACCTCCTCTGCTACTGCTGTCTGCAGGGTATAGCAGACAGCAGTGCAGGCTGCCTGTGACCCCCCCCCCCCCAACCTGCGGACACTGCACCGCGCCCCCCCCCGGGTGGCCCTTTGGGACCGCACCCGACTCGGCTGAAATGATGCGGAGGGGTTACAATGCCTTTTGTTATATTTATTGTGGCACAAACACTCTGGGAAACTGTATATAGGAAAGTAGTGTATGGCGGCGGATGCTGGGAGTAGTAGTATAAGAACTGAAAGTGTTAGCAATATGGTCGTATCGTTCATTAGACCCCACCTACTGTATGTGACTGCCAAAACTGGCTTACGCTCTAGAGCAGGCATGTACAACCTGCGGCCTTCTAGCTCCTGTGAAACTACACATCCCAGCATGCCTTGCCATAGTTTTAGCACTCGCTAATAGCAAAACTATGGCAAGGCATGATGGGACTTGTAGTTTCGCAACAGCCGGAGGGCCGCAGGTTGGACATGACTGCCCTAGAACAGTGGTTCCCAACCCTGGTCCTCAAGTACCCCCAACAGTGCACATTTTCCAGGTCTCCACACAGAATCACAAGTGATATAATTAGCTCCACCTGTGGATCTTTTAAAATGTGTCTGAATAATGAGTGCACCTGCTGGGTGACCTGGAAAACGTGCACTGTTGGGGGTACTTGAGGACCACGGTTGGGAACCACTGCCCTAGAATGTCATGTGCATGATCTAGGGATCCATCGTCTTGGACAGAGATAAAAGAAGAAGATTAAGAAGCATTTAGAGCAGTTTCTGTTGTTTTACAGCTGCGCTAGCATAATGCCGGGAGATGATTGCTTGGTTCTTTGTCAATATCCTCTCTGGGAGAAGCAACCGCAGGCCGCTTTCAGGGGGTGTGGCGGAACAGACTCAACATTAGACCCCGCCCCCAGCCAACTTATACTGTAATTTGGCTTCTAATTGTGGTTTTACCTAACATTTACTGACTACCGGTACTCTGACAAGGGAGCGAGCGCAAAGAAGCCCCGTGCAGGTTCGGTGGCTCATCGGGCATTTAGCAGTCGGGATTCCAATGTCGGTATAGTGACTGTCGGGGGGCATCCGGCTCTTGTTATCATCTTTGTGCTTAATTCAATCTTATCCTCATGTATGTAACCCGAGAATGGGAGGTTTATCAGCTGCATCATTATTTCTCTTTCCTCCACTAGGTGACACTGGAGAGTTACAGTGGGGAATAGAAGGGCGACCACAGGGCACTTTAGAATAAATTATCAGTGACTAACTCCTCCCCTTCTACTTCCTCTCCTAGGCAGTCTTAGCATGTGCCCTGCGGGAGCTGGGCGCATTGTTAGCTCACTCTTGGGCTTTTCTAATTTTTTCTTTATTTTTCCGGATTTTTAAGATCTACACAGGCAGATAGTCCCTGTCCCTATCTGCCTGCGACGAGGGCGCTGTTGAGGGACCGGTTGCAGCTGCTTGCAGCTTGCCTCCGGAACCTGGCTGACAGAACCACCGTTCCGGGGTCCCCGGCGCCGCTGCATGCAGCGCGCCTCGCGGACCGCAAGCCTCGGCGCGTACAGCAGCTACAGGGGTAAGTATGCCCCCGGGTCCCTGTTAGCAGGGAACCAGGTGGGATTGCTCTAAAAGCGCGTCTCAGTACTTTGAGAGTACAGCGCGGCTCAGTTCTGTGAGAGTACAGCGCGGTCAGACAGGCAGGTAGCACCCTGCCCTACCTGCCTGCAAGGGGACCACAGTAACAGAGAATCCGGTCGCCGCTGCATGCAGCGTGCCTCGCGGACTTCCTTCAGCCACAAGCATGGCAGGGATACGTATACCCTGGCTCCCCACTAGCGGGGTAGCCAGGTAGATGCATTGGCGGTTTATCCAGCTGCAACTATAGCATAATAATAGAGTACAGTATTTTATTTTCTTTGTATACTCTATTATTATGCTATAGTTGCAGCTGGATACCAGCATTAAGATCTCCAAGGGATCCATTTGCACACTTTTGTACAGTTTGTCAGTAAGACCGCTATCCGGAGTGAAAACTTACATTCACTATCCATTTACCTAAGGGTATGTACATTCTCAGTATTGAAAAAGAAACTACTTAATTGTGTATATACTAAATTAGTAATATGGCCTTTCTCCACCACCTAGAAAGTTACCCCTGAGGAAGTCATTTTTTTTGACGAAACGCCTTGGGAGTTTTTTCCTGATTATATCGATTCGACCAACTGACTGCATACAAGCAAAAATGTTTTTACTTTGTTTTTAAATTAATTGTATTAAATACTGTTGTACAGTGACCAATCGATATATTTTCTTGATCCTTCTGGTGGTGGATCTCCATAAAATAGTGGCGCGTCTTCTATCTTTTTTCTTCTATTCCCCACTTCCCCTGCTAACAGGGGGGACTGACAGAGTGCTGCCCAATCTACTTTATCTAGCGCATTGAAAGGGTACCCCACTCTTTGTTCTATATATATATATATATATATATATATATATATATATATATATATATATATATATATATATATCCGGAAGGGCCGTCACTCTGGACTGAAGTGAGCTGAGATGTGTAGCTTGCCCCGGTGCCAGCTTTCAGAGGGCAGCCACAATGAACTGCCCACAGAATACTATGACGAAATGAATGGGCACTCGAGGACTCACAAATGCTGGTGAAATCAAAAGGCCGTGTTTATTTCATAAGTGGTCTTACAGGCGTCAACGTTTCGGGGGCCGGACCCCCGTCGTCAGGACAAAATGCAGACAGGGTGAAGTACAGAATAAAGTGCAAGTGCATGGGTATTTATAAGACATGTTAACAAATAGGCGCTAACTTACCCCCTCCCTGTAGCCGTCCCCCACGAGCATCCACAGGCCGGTTTCCGGAGTACTGCGCACAGCAGTGACGTCACCACGTTCGGCGGCGTCCAGCTGACCGCGCGTCATCACGGTCGTCATCCCGCGGTGACGTGGGTGGGCTGGGAAAGAGATTGCAGCTCACATTAGCATGAATACAAGTATCGTGCTACAGAAGTCATAAAGCAACAAAGGCATCCATACATACACAAAACTTCAGAGGATGCAAGTGAATAAAAAATGCAAAAAAACAAGTGGACATGACCATATTATGACTACATAGTGACATCTAGTGGCTAAAAATGAGAAGACATATATAATAAAAAACGAACATTTAAAAAGGGTATACGTATAAAAAGATAACTGCGTGCGGCCCCGAATTGGAGCCGTACTGGGCAAAAGTCAAAGTGCATATGCTGGGTGAGGTGCAAACCCTATGGCGTGAGTAGTTTAAATGCAATCTGCTGGGTATCTATAATAAGCAAAAACAGCCCTGTGTGGGGTGATGCAGCCAGCATCACTGTATGCGCATAGCACCAGAAGCCAGAAATTGCAACAACAGAATGCCAGCATCTTGTATATTATATGTTATCCTGGTGTGTCACCTGGACACCGATAAGGCTGGGGGACTGGTGTCACACAGTGGGATGACAAGTACCTTTAACAAGGGGGAGAGAAAAGGAAGAAGGAAGACATGATTGTGTGTTAGTGGACCAAAATGGTTACAAAAAATTATGTAGGCCAAGTGTGTCATTAAGGCCTTTAGGGTGTAGTGTGTCCATTTTGTAAATCCACTTGGACTCAAGCTGCAGAAGCTGTTTGGAACGGTTGCCACCCCGTATGTGTACCGGCACGTGGTCTATGATCTTATATTTGATCATTGCCATGTTATGTTTGGCCTTGGCGAAATGCCTGGTCACTGGTTGCTCCCCTGAGCCAGAATGAAGGGCTGCCCGTATGGCACAATCGGTCTTGCCGATGTAATGTATTCCACATGGACAATAAATGATGTAGATAACAAATTTAGTCGTGCACGTGAGGGGCCATCTGATTTAAAAAAAATGTACCCGTATAGAGATGTGCAACTTCGGTGCAAGCTGTCACGAAGCTGCATGTTGTGCAGCCTAGGCACCGGTAACAGCCCATTCTGGTGGGTCTGATTTGTCTAGAAGGGGTGTCAAAATTTGTAATCTCGGTCTTGACCAATAGGTCCTTCAAGTTTGGGCCGCGCTTGTAGCTCGGCATCAGCTTGGTGTCTTTGAACACCGGTAGCTCGGGATCCGAACGCACAATTTTCCACCAGTTTTTTACTCTGCTGGTGGTTTCTCGGCTGGCAGAGCTAAAGTCATTAACCCATGGAATACATGGCTTTATGACTTTAGGTGTTGCACCTGTGATAAGAGTGATGCGCTCACACGCCAGAGCCCTGGCCTTGGCTTTAAGTAGGCCCTGTCTGGGGTAGCCTCTGTCCTCGAACTTCTGCTGCATGATGTCCAGTTGGTGATGGGTTTCAGAGTCGGTATCAGTGATCCTGCATACTCTCAAAAACTGAGTATGGGAGACTCTCCACCGTGTTGCCTGGGTGCGAGCTGTTGTGTCTAAGTATAGTATTGCGATCTGTCGGTTTAGCATACAAAGAAGTGTGTGTAAATCCCAAAAATACAAATGTGTAAAAAATAGGCGTATTTCTGCCTACGAATCCATTTTGGTACATTTCCCCCGATGTATACATAGTATATATATATACACGCTATACTGCTGTTCTGTTCTCAAAGACAACATGAAGCATATATATCACTTGTGGAGCCGATATTTATGGTACAACACGCCCCTGTAATTCTCACATTCATAGAGATCCCACAGCACATCTCCCCCATGTGTTAGAGCCTGACATCTCCGATTTACAAACATGATCATTAGCGATCAGTTTGACCATGTTATTATTGTATACAGAGATCCATATGTAACACACCCGTCCGGATCCCTGTGTTAACACCATACAATTGTCACGCTAGATGCGGTGACATCTTCTTCACATCACTTCTTAAACATTGCTCGGGCAGTAGTCCCGTGGCATCTGAAATTTACACTTCAAACTTGCACCATTTTTTAACATTGTTTTACTGTTTTAATGTAGGTTATTTATGTTCCATTTATGTGTTGTTATAGGCAGAAGCCAAACCCGGATCCTGGAGCAGAGGTTGTCATACAGAAGTGGGCGATACGGTGGGGTCACCATAGCAACCCATCTACAACAGAGGGGAGCGTGATGATGCAGTGAGGCTCCGCCCACTGACATCCGCCCGCACCGGAAGCCGCACTGGACGCAACCGGGACGCTCCACGTACGGGAATGGTGAGTATGCACATGCTGTATGTATTTAAATGTTTGCTGTGTCACCCGCACGCGTTGTACACCTTGACAAAGGGGTATCCAGTCCCCGAAACGTCGGTCACCTCCAATAAACACATTGTTAAGCCCACGGAGTGCCGCTGCCTGCTTGGATAATTCCTTAGATAGATAGATACCAGAAAGAACCCCCACTGGGGGAATAAACAGCACTCACCAGTCTGTAGTTCAATGGAGGTACAACCAGGAGGTAATCCAAAGTTTATTTTCTGCAAGAGATCTTCTGACGTTTCGGTCCCCGCTGGTACCTTTATCAAGGCAGCCACTGTGTCAAATAGTCGCAACTTAAATCTGTGTGGGAAGGGGGATATATAGCCTTTGAGTATAAAGAAATATAAAAATATATGATACAGCCAGTACAGGATATGGCGGGTGAGCCAGTGACAGGGACTATAGAGAGGTAGGGCAGGGGGATCAGAGGCGGTCCTGCAGCGATGCATAACCCACAACAGAGAGAGCCGGCACCGGGAAGGGTGATCCCTGGAGAGGACAAGGGCCTGTGCAGTGCTGTGAGCTGCTAACCTGTAAGGAGCGGAGGCTGCGCAGCTGTGAGACCAGGAATGGCGCCAGGAGAGCCAGGCTCCTCCAAGTCCCCTACTGCTGCCACCTGCCAGAGGGAAGGGAACCGCGCTGCCCCCACTAGCTGCCAACCACAGGAGGAGCCCCAAACCCGGAGAGAACAGAATGATGTGTGCTGCCGAGGTGTCCTACATAGTGCCTGCCTGTGGAGGAGCCGAGAGGGTGAAGACTAGAACCTCAAGGAAGAAGGTGCTGAGGGGGTAAATTACCTGGGAGCACACCCAGCCGGAGGATTCTCCTGAAGTTGCTCCGAAGAAGATAGAGGACGCAGCAAGTGGAGACCAAGGTGCGCAGGCACCGCGGAGGACACCCGCTCTCGAGGAACCAGGACTGGAGGACATGCAAAGGACCCCTAGCTGGAGACCTGTAGAAGCCCCCTCAGTGGTGCGGAGCTGCCCCTAGAGATGCCTGCCCGAAAGTAAGTTAAGAACACGATGTAACATCAAGGACAGGAGCTGCTCAGAGGACAGGTGACAGCCCAGCGGAGGAGAGGATAGAGGAGGATCCCCAGCCTGATAGGAGCCGGGGGTGGAAGCAGAGGCCGACCCAGAACAGCACAACAGGCGGAGCAGAGGACGACCCAGCACCTCCTGCTGCAGGAGCCGAGGACACGGGACACAAGGCAGACGTCAGGCTCATGGCAGATGCTGTGCGGCTGTGGTACAGGTATATGTGCGCTGTTGTGTGTTTATGCTGGGCGTTATGGGTAATAGAGGAGGTTTCTTTTTTAGGATGTCGGTATGTGGTAGACTCGCTAGTTATAGGATGTGTAGTATGCTAGGGTTTGTGGTTATAGTGGATGTATTTGTGTATGCAGGGCACCATTTGCGGATGTACTAAAAGGATGATCACAAAAAGGGATGATCGGGATGATTGCCTGCAGTTCCTATTCGCACCACTAGATGTCACAATTTTTTTTACTTCAACTGAGAATTTGTATGTTGGACACTGGTTGTGTATCCTGGACAGTCGGTAGAATAGGTAATCAGCGCTCAGTATCATTCTGTGGAGTTTTCGTAGCTTCTTAAAAGAAGCTGTAAGCGCTGCACAGGGAGGCCAGGCAGCATCTCCCCTGTGCACAGTGAGCTGACAGGACGCGCTTCTGTCAGCTCCTGCTGTGCTAGCAGTGTGAGGATTCACTAATGAGAATCCTCACACTGTGCCTACCTAGCTAGTGTAAAAGTTAATAAAATAATAAAAACCCTAACTAACTCTACTCCTTCGGCTGCTCCGGCAGCCCTTTAGAATAGCACCCACTCCAGTGGGCACCTAACACGAACTGAGGAGTCTGGGATGCAGTAGGGGAGGAGCCTACCCTCCAAAAGCTTTAGGATAGGTGCCTGGCTCCTGCGGACCCTCCTACATCCCAATGTGAAGCTGTGTCACCAGGACCATTGAAAGAGAAAAGTATGTGCTGCACATACTTTTTGTACTTGCTTTTCATCGCATTGTATGCACAACGCATGTACAAGGATGAATGCGATGCGTGCTATTTAAGCTCAAAATGCACGCCCGCATCGAGACGTGTATGGGCACCTTAAGTCAGAGAGAACCTGAGAATTCTGACTGGGAAGTGCAATTAACAGGTCAGATGTGGACTGCTGCTTTGAAGTTGGATATCTCCATTTCCCCAGGGCCGATTTTAAAAATTCTGGTATCCCTGGAAAAAGGGGATCCTCAGCTATCAGAGTATGGCCCTTATACACCTGGGGCCCCAGAGCAAGTGCCCATTAAGCCCATACGAAAAGACCGCCCTGGTCCCGGTTCGCTGACGTCATCCGGGGGCGATTATGCTGTGTACACACGGGGGCGATAGGGGCTGAAATAGCTGGGAATATGGTTGCTGAGCGACCATATTGCCAGTGATTGGAGTGTGCACCAGCGATAAATCGCCGGGTGCGCGCTCCCGTTTTCACAAAACGGGACACTGGGCAATATGATTGCTAGCAATATATTGCCAGCGATCATATTGCCCCGTGTGTACGCACCTTTATTCCTAACAATTTTGCTGCACCCGTCATCTTGAAACGTGCACATGTCCCTTTGTTGATGAATTTACAAGACTGCCTAATTAGAGCAATAATTGATATTTGCGTGGAGATTAATAACAGTATTACAGACACACATGCTATGACCGATAACACACACGTAACAGACTTATTTTAATTTTTTTTCTAATGCACTTTATTTCACATTTATCACTTTTCACTTATGTTTTTAATATTTCGCTGTCCTTAATAAATGATTCAATAAACATCATGTTTTAGCCAATTCTCTGTTTCTTGGGTCACTTTATTAATGTACCTATAACATTAATCAGAACATTAATATATGCTAACCTAGATTGCCCCTTGTAGGAATACTTTATCTTTCTTTGCTTCCAAGTCTAATACATATTCCTGGGTGCGCCTCCCCCATTACCAATTGATACTTAATATAGTAATGCAGGGGTGAGATAGCTATACCAATTACAGGCCGTTCGGATTGATAGCCTCTATCTATTAACCTGTATCAGCGATATCAGATGGTCGACAGTCATCAGGTCGACATACTGCAAAGTCGACATGGGTCTAGGTCGACAGGTCATTAGGTCAACATGGTCTAGGTCGACTGGGTTTTTCACTGGATTTTTGGGGGGTTTTTTGAGCCGACATGTGCCGACAGGCGGAATTTCATGCCCTACCATCCACTAGCAAAATAGGTTAAGTGGTTCCGCGCTAACCTAATTTTTTTTTCAGCAGCTCCTATAAATTAATTAAGTAATGGATTGAAGAAAGAAGCGCTATTAAAGTGAATATGATAAGTAAGGAGAATATAATATAGTTATGTTATCGTCTCAAATAATACTGGGGTGCTGGTTTTAAAATAAATATGAGTGGTACCTGTAATGAAAAAAGGGGGGGTGGTTAGTTGCAATGTTTACACCCTTTTGGGGATTTTTTGCGTTTTTGTTGGTTTTTGTTAAAATGAGGGAAATACTCCGTGCGGCACTGTCCCTAACTATCCCTAGGTACCTTCGTTTCCGAGTTGTTATGATCTGCGGGAGATGGAGATGAGTTGTTTGCAGAAGTCTGGCTAACCACGCGTCCGTGGTAGCCGCTGTGATGTTTCTCCGTCTCTACCGTCAGCCGGAAGTTGCCGGAAGTCCTCGCGGCGTGCAGTACGGTGTCACCGCGGGTAGTGGGATCAAGGTGCCGCTGGAGATGGAGGTGCAGGGATTGTTCTCCAACGCGTTTCTATAAGAATGCAATATGCAGGCAGAGTGATGGTGACTCCATGGAGTCACCATCACTCTGCCTGCATATTGCATTCTTATAGAAACGCGTTGGAGAACAATCCCTGCACCTCCATCTCCAGCGGCACCTTGATCCCACTACCCGCGGTGACACCGTACTGCACGCCGCGAGGACTTCCGGCAACTTCCGGCTGACGGTAGAGACGGAGAAACATCACAGTGGCTACCACGGACGCGTGGTTAGCCAGACTTCTGCAAACAACTCATCTCCATCTCCCGCAGATCATAACAACTCGGAAACGAAGGTACCTAGGGATAGTTAGGGACAGTGCCGCACGGAGTATTTCCCTCATTTTAACAAAAACCAACAAAAACGCAAAAAATCCCCAAAAGGGTGTAAACATTGCAACTAACCACCCCCCCTTTTTTCATTACAGGTACCACTCATATTTATTTTAAAACCAGCACCCCAGTATTATTTGAGACGATAACATAACTATATTATATTCTCCTTACTTATCATATTCACTTTAATAGCGCTTCTTTCTTCAATCCACTACCATCCACTAGGGCAGGCGTTCCCAACCACGGTCCTCAAGGCACACCAACAGTGCAGGTTTTAGTGATATCCAGGCTTCAGCACAGATGGATTAATCCAAATCACAGGTACTAATTAAGACACCTGTGCTCAAGCCTGGATATCATTAAAACCTGTACTGTTGGTGTGCCTTGAGGACCGTGGTTGGGAACGCCTGCACTAGGGTGTGGTGGGAGAATAACATAGAGTGCCAAGCACAGCCAGACATGCGAGGGGATGCGGTGCACTTAATCCTGTGTCCATGTTGACTGTGTCGGCATTCGGGTAAAAAAAAAAGTACAAAACCCTATGTTGAGCTAGACCATTTTGACCTAATGCTTTTTTGGACCAAATGACCTGTTGACCTTGACCCATGTCGACCTTGCAGTATGTTGACCTAATGACTGTCGACAATCTTTAGGTCGACCATATGATCCTTACCTGTTTCAGCAAGGGGTGTGAGGCCAATTTCTCTCTTTCTCTCCAGGGAATGGAGAAATATCTGTGTTTAGAGCCAGACTAGAATCACGTCTGCCCGCAGACAATAGATCGGGTATCATTTTTTTATTTTTTTTTATGTATGTTTGACAATGGCCATACACTTCACTGCAGGCGAAGATCCGCAGACGAAGGCCAGAGCATACAGCTAATTGCTGCCGATCCTACTATTAAAAAAGAAAAAAGGAATGTATTGTATACACAGAACATCGAACATGCCTTCCAACTTTTACCAATAGATCAGTGGGACCTGCATGCAGCTGGCCCTGGAAAGGGGCGGGGCTATGTGCAACGGGGGCGGGACCGGGCATCGAGGCCCCGGGTTTTCCATCCTCTTTGCCAGCGTACCCAGCCCCGTCTCTCCTTGCTGCGCACGGCACCTATCCAGCAATCACCGGCTGCTCCACAAAGCAGAGCAGCCATGATCACCTCCCCTCAAGGGACATCAGGGCAGGCTCCAAATAGCGGGACCATACCACTGTAATCAGGACAGTTGGGACGAATGCTATAAATACATTATCATGTAGCGCCTATTATTCCTGTTGTCCGACTCTACCTGTATGACTACATGTGAAGGAAAACACAGAGGCTGCTTCTTTTGCCCAACGTTTGGGAATTTATGATATTTTAGTTTTCGGAACTTGTCTCCTGTCCTACATAACAGTTTATAGACGCTGTGACCAGGGGTGAGGGTCATTAAGTCGACAGTAATTAGATCTTTTGGTCGGCAGTGAAAAGGTCTACATATGAAAAACATCGACCTGGTTTAAATTGATGCTGAAAACGGTCGACACAATCCAAAAGGCTGCATGAAAAAGGCCAACACAGGAATAGGTCGACATGAGTTATTAAAGAAAATTGTGTATGTGGAAATCTGCTGACACGGGCACTGTATAAGTGTACAGCGACACGGACACACAGCTCCAATTTGTTCTGATGGAGGCAGTCACTGACTGGGACGCCATGCCCCTGCGTAGAAGAAGCGGCTGGTAAGTGCACATGTGCAGAACACCCCCTGAGCATTGAGCAACCTGTGGGTGAGGAGTGGAGCTCAGTCTGTATGTTGGTCATGTATGTGACTCCCACAGGGCTGCTGCATGGTGCTCCTGGGGATATCTATGTGTATGGGCATACCAGTGTATCCTCAGCAGCGCTACTCTATGGCTCAGGTTGTAATATCTCAGCCCCAGTGCTGTCTGCATTATTATACACTGTAAATTATCTATCTGCTTTCCCAAAGTGTGACACAGGTGTATATAGACCAGATTATAATCTATGGGAAGCCTCTGTGTGTATACCATATGTTCTCTCTCTGCTGCAGTAGCTATGCGCGCTTTGCTATGTTCTATGATAATAAACACATGTGAGTGTAATGGTAAATATGTGCCCGGCATGCCAATGTGGTGAGATACAGGTGAGCCAAACCGTACAGGCTAGCAAACTGCACGTAGCCATTAGTGCAGATGTAGGATAACTGGGCATACTGTATATAGGCTGGGATCACTGCTGCGTTCAGGTGACACAAGTACATGTCACCCGCCGGGATTGCTTGCTGGATGGTTATACAGGGATTATTGTCACATTAGTTATACTGTAGTCTAAAGTGTATACTGTATTATCTACCATCCTAATGGGGCATACACACAGGGGGCGGGATGTACTAAAGGGAAAATGTGATAAAACGGGGGTTTTACCGCATTTTCCTTTGTACCATTACCTGTCCGCCCCATCTCCGCCTGGCAGGGTATCTCCACCTCTGGGTGGCGATACCCTATAGATGCCTATGGGCTTCTATCGCCGCCCGCCGTCCTTGCGACCCATCCTCCATCGATCTACTCCTCCCTCAGCAGGTGTCACAGCCGGGAGGACATCCGGCTGTAGGGAGGAGGAGGAGAGGCAGGGGGACACTGACAGCCGCCAGGATGTGACGGAGACCCCCGCACACCACATTACAGGTATCGCGGGGGTCTCCGTCACCGCTACCCGATGCTAGCCGCATATGTTAGTACATATGCGGTAGCATCGCGGCGGCTGGCGATTTACATTAATACATCCCGCCCAGGGGATATGAGGCTTATTTCTAAGTGATCTGACTAGATCGCTTAGAAATGAAAAAAGGATCACTCCACGTGTATACCCTCTGGTGATGATGATTGCGCGGTCCCGCGCGTCGCTGTTGCTTTACTAGATTTACACTGCATCCAGTTATAAATCTAGTCATCGCCAATGTTCTCACACCAGAGAACACTGGCCCTGACAGATTGTTCAGTACACAATGCTGAGCCATCTGTGCTTAACTGCAAATTTAGCACACAGGCTCACTTGCACTGTGTGTGCACAGCTTTAGGGATGGACGTCTTTGCAATTGATGACAATAGTGCAACTGCCCATTGATTGTGGCACACTATGCAATGGATGACCATCAATGTTTTTACCTATTGATGGTGATCCATTTTCTTTGACTGATTGGATTGTGGGCCAATCAAAAACATGTAGGCGGTGCTTCATGAGTGTTGGGGCAGAGCTATGCTGGTGGTAAGGGTTGCTGGTCTTACTGTACTGCATATTAAAATAATAATAATAAAAAATATATATATAATTTATGTAAGGTGCTAAACAACATATAATGGTGATTCAATTGTTTTGTGCACCCGTAGCTCTTGCCTAATGTAGTGGGAGCTAATGAATTGTTCGCAGCACTTGCCCTGGTCTTGTTGGCTGCATTTTTGCGCCCTAAATAAACTAGATGCAGCTTATTGCCCTACTGTGCGCGAAGGGTGCGAGGAGAAATCCAGGTGACGTGCAGCCTGGGAGTCGGGTCACCAAACAATTGACTTTGATTTTAAAGCTCGTTTGTCACTGAGCGCCCTTTAGCTGTTTTGAAACTACACATCCCAGCATGCCTTGCCATAGTTTTAGTATTCCCTAATAGCAGAACTGTGGCAAGGCATGATGGGACTTGCAGTTTCGCAACAGCTGGCGGGCCATAGTTTGGACATGATTGGTGTATTGGGTTCGTTAGCTGTTCACTAGCCTTTTGCACAAACCACTTTGGCACATATGGAGATGTAATCTCTTTATTGGTCTTTTTATTAGTCTTGCACTCTACTATTACATATAATGCATGCCTTGACACCGTTTCACCGTTCGTGACACCCAAAATGTAGTTAAAAATTTGTTCCAACCAGATTGTGCTCGGAAATGTCCAAACTTTTTTTATCTATTTACATTTTTGAAATACACAAAAAAGGGATTTTGTAAGAACTTACCGTTCGAATCCCTTTCTCTGATATGGTCCTGGTGACACAGCTCAACACTGGGATGTAGGAGGGTCCGAAGGAGCCAGGCACCTATCCTAAATCTTTTAGAGGGTAGGCTCCTCCCCTACTGCATCCCGGACTCTTCAGTTCAATCTTTCAAAGCCACTGGAATACATTAACTCAGTACAAACGCCTGCACATATTATATGCACATTTTTTAACAATAATTGTTACTTTAACCAATTAAACATGAACATCATGAACACTGGCATACTTACTGAGCGTAAGGGAGGGATCGCTGTGTCACCAGGACCATATCAGAGAAAGGGATTCGAACGTAAGTTCTTACAAAAATCCCTTTTTCTCTTTCAATGGTCCTGGTGACACAGCTCAACACTGGGACGTTCCAGAGCCGGTCCTTTGTGTGGGTACGCTCAGGTCTGCAGCTCTCATCACTGCTCGCCCGAATGATGCGTCCTCCGACGCGAACTCATGGAACCTATAGAATTTTGGCAAAGGTATGAACAGATGACCAAGTGGCAGCCCTGCAAACCTGCTCAGCTGTTGCCCCATGTCGAACCGCCCAAGAGGTGGCAACTGACCTGGTGGTATGCGCATTTATCCTTGCCGGAACAGGCCTTCCAACTTTAGTGTATGCAAAAGCTATCACAGAGCGCAACCACCTAGCAATGGTCTGCTTAGATGCCGGCCAACCAATCTTGTGTATGTCATACAACACTAACAAGGTGTCAGTCTTTCTGACACTCTTAACTCTGTCCACATAAATGCGTAATGCACGCACAACATCCAAATTCCTCAATTTGTCCCTTTTTCTAGAACCCTTTGGGGGTTGAAACACAGGTAGAACTATCTCCTGGTTTAGATGGAAAGCAGAGACTACTTTTGGTAAAAACTGAGGTACCGTCCGAAGAACTGCCCTATCCTCATGAAATATCAAGAAAGGAGACTTGCATGACAATGCTCCTAACTCTGACACCTCCTTCGCTGATGCCACTGCCAACAAGAATACCAGCTTCCATGTGAGAAACTTAAGGTCCGCCGACCTTAATGGTTCAAAGGTGCCTTCTGAGGCGAGAGAGAGAGAGAGAGGGTGAGGCGAGAGAGAGAGAGGGTGAGGCGAGAGAGAGAGAGAGGGTGAGGCGAGAGAGAGAGAGAGGGTGAGGCGAGAGAGAGAGAGAGGGTGAGGCGAGAGAGAGAGAGAGAGAGAGAGAGAGGGTGAGGCGAGAGAGAGAGGGTGAGGCGAGAGAGAGAGGGTGAGGCGAGAGAGAGAGAGAGAGAGAGGGTGAGGCGAGAGGAGAGAGAGAGAGAGAGAGAGAGAGAGAGAGGGGGTGAGGCGAGAGAGAGAGGGTGAGGCGAGAGAGAGAGTGAGGCGAGAGAGAGAGTGGAGAGAGGGTGGAGAGAGGGTGGAGAGAGAGAGGAGAGAGAGAGAGGGTGGAGAGAGAGAGAGGGTGGAGGGTGGAGAGAGAGAGGGTGGAGAGAGAGAGAGGGGTGGAGAGAGAGAGGGTGGAGAGAGAGAGGGTGGAGAGAGAGAGAGAGGGTGGAGAGAGAGAAAGAGAAAAGGAGAGGGGGTGTGGAGGAGGGGAAGTGAAGGAGAGGAGGGGGGAGTGGAGGAGCAGAGAAGGGGAGGGGGTGCGGAGTATAGGAGGTGAGCAGGAGGGAAGCGAGAGGAGGAGGGGAAGCAGAAGAGGAAGGGGAGCTGAGGAGTGAGAGGAAAGAAGAAAGGAAAGTAGGGGAGGGGGTGAGGAGTATTGGAAGCAAAAGAAAGGAGGGGAAACAGGAAAGGAGGAGGGGGAGCGGAGGAGGTGGTTGGGGAGCTGAGGAGGAGGGGAGAACAGAGAGCAGGAGCAGACAAGAAGAGGGGGAGAGGAGGAGGAGAGGAGGCTGGAGGAGGTGCAGAGAAGGGAGCGCAGTGCAAGCTGGTGCTGGGTACCTCCA
>NW_028142534.1:0-53501 GCF_055691185.1 Crinia signifera | reverse complement strand
TCCATCTGACTGTCTACTACTACTGCTGCTGAATGGGCTCAAAACAGGAAAGCCGTCATTGCACCTGATTGTGCAAGATTCCTCCTTCTCCTCTGCAGCAGCTAGCTGATTGATTTACTCAGCAGCAGTTCGTCAGGGACACAGGCATGCGGCAGCAAAGAGCGAGGAGACAGCTGGCTGCTGCTGCTTGCCTGTTGGTCGTCTGCCTAGTGGGTGTGTGTCTGTTGACGCGACGTCAACAGACGGGGCGGAGCACATGCAAATTTGGCCTCCTACCCAGCTGAGGCACCCTGCCCGCCCGCCGACGACCTAATCACAAAATCAGTTGGATGGCTACTCGTCCTCCGGTCCCTGTCCAGCACTTCAAGTCCTATTCATACCTGCCGTACAGCCTGGTATCTTTCAGACTGCAACGTCAAAGAAGTGATGTGTGTGTGTTAGATGTGTCCGTGGTGCTGATCTCTTCTCCACCAGTGTTGGTGGCCGAATTCCGGTTTGCGCGCTTTGCTGGGACCCCATTCGGGTTATCGCTTCTCGGCCTTTTGGCTAAGATCAAGTGTAGTATCTGTTCTTATCAGTTTAATATCTGATACGCCCCCTATCTGGGGGCCATATATTAAATGGATTTTTAGAACAGGGAGATGGAAGAAGAGCTTGCTCTGTCCACTCCACGCATTGACCTGGTATTGCAGTACTTCCAGGACCGGTGCACCTTCCTAATCTGTTATCCAAAAAAAGACTATTTCCATTCCTGGCACTTGATTTGGAGTATCAATTGTTTGTGCACCTTTGTATTTAGAAATGCATGCATTTGCTGCTTCAAGGTTTAACCCTTGTGCATAAATACTTTCAAATCCTGCCTCAGTGTATCATTTTGTGACTATTTCTTGACTCCTTGAATTGTACTTTCTGGAATCGAGGCAGTTAATTACTTGACGTGACACTACACTTGATATCAGCATATGCGGCCTAGCCAAAAGACCGGAAGCCTGCCTAAATTAAAGGACTTATCAATCGCTGCGACCTCCCAATAAATATGCAAACGCTATGTGACTTACCTACGATCTTACCACGGAAACATCAACTGGATCAAAGCAATGGAATTTTTGGACCCCCTCCCTCTCGATTTGAAATGGCTTGTTTTTTTTTTTTTTTCTTGATCTCTTATATATTTTTTTTCTTTTCTTTTTGCGCTCTCTTTTCTCTCTCTTTTGTTTTGGGAATTTTTTTTCCTCTTTATTCTCTTTTGTTTTGGGAATTTTTTTTCCTCTTCCATTTTTTTCCAAGCCCAACAATTGATGATCATTGAGAGGGGGATTTAGAAAAAGTATCACTTACCTTCTTCGGACCATCATTTGGGTGGTAACTGCCAATAAAAGAAAACATTGGCCCACCCAGCTCACCTACACATGACTGTCCTGTCTGCCTGTCTGTTCCAAGTGACTGTCTGGCTGTCAGGTTCCGCCGGATTCCGAGTGAGCAGCTTGTGATGTCATAGAGGGCAGATTGTGATGTCACACAAAGGGTCCTGCCACATGAATGCCTGTCCATCTGACTGTCTACTACTACTGCTGCTGAATGGGCTCAAAACAGGAAAGCCGTCATTGCACCTGATTGTGCAAGATTCCTCCTTCTCCTCTGCAGCAGCTAGCTGATTGATTTACTCAGCAGCAGTTCGTCAGGGACACAGGCATGCGGCAGCAAAGAGCGAGGAGACAGCTGGCTGCTGCTGCTTGCCTGTTGGTCGTCTGCCTAGTGGGTGTGTGTCTGTTGACGCGACGTCAACAGACGGGGCGGAGCACATGCAAATTTGGCCTCCTACCCAGCTGAGGCACCCTGCCCGCCCGCCGACGACCTAATCACAAAATCAGTTGGATGGCTACTCGTCCTCCGGTCCCTGTCCAGCACTTCAAGTCCTATTCATACCTGCCGTACAGCCTGGTATCTTTCAGACTGCAACGTCAAAGAAGTGATGTGTGTGTGTTAGATGTGTCCGTGGTGCTGATCTCTTCTCCACCAGTGTTGGTGGCCGAATTCCGGTTTGCGCGCTTTGCTGGGACCCCATTCGGGTTATCGCTTCTCGGCCTTTTGGCTAAGATCAAGTGTAGTATCTGTTCTTATCAGTTTAATATCTGATACGCCCCCTATCTGGGGGCCATATATTAAATGGATTTTTAGAACAGGGAGATGGAAGAAGAGCTTGCTCTGTCCACTCCACGCATTGACCTGGTATTGCAGTACTTCCAGGACCGGTGCACCTTCCTAATCTGTTATCCAAAAAAAGACTATTTCCATTCCTGGCACTTGATTTGGAGTATCAATTGTTTGTGCACCTTTGTATTTAGAAATGCATGCATTTGCTGCTTCAAGGTTTAACCCTTGTGCATAAATACTTTCAAATCCTGCCTCAGTGTATCATTTTGTGACTATTTCTTGACTCCTTGAATTGTACTTTCTGGAATCGAGGCAGTTAATTACTTGACGTGACACTACACTTGATATCAGCATATGCGGCCTAGCCAAAAGACCGGAAGCCTGCCTAAATTAAAGGACTTATCAATCGCTGCGACCTCCCAATAAATATGCAAACGCTATGTGACTTACCTACGATCTTACCACGGAAACATCAACTGGATCAAAGCAATGGAATTTTTGGACCCCCTCCCTCTCGATTTGAAATGGCTTGTTTTTTTTTTTTTTTCTTGATCTCTTATATATTTTTTTTCTTTTCTTTTTGCGCTCTCTTTTCTCTCTCTTTTGTTTTGGGAATTTTTTTTCCTCTTTATTCTCTTTTGTTTTGGGAATTTTTTTTCCTCTTCCATTTTTTTCCAAGCCCAACAATTGATGATCATTGAGAGGGGGATTTAGAAAAAGTATCACTTACCTTCTTCGGACCATCATTTGGGTGGTAACTGCCAATAAAAGAAAACATTGGCCCACCCAGCTCACCTACACATGACTGTCCTGTCTGCCTGTCTGTTCCAAGTGACTGTCTGGCTGTCAGGTTCCGCCGGATTCCGAGTGAGCAGCTTGTGATGTCATAGAGGGCAGATTGTGATGTCACACAAAGGGTCCTGCCACATGAATGCCTGTCCATCTGACTGTCTACTACTACTGCTGCTGAATGGGCTCAAAACAGGAAAGCCGTCATTGCACCTGATTGTGCAAGATTCCTCCTTCTCCTCTGCAGCAGCTAGCTGATTGATTTACTCAGCAGCAGTTCGTCAGGGACACAGGCATGCGGCAGCAAAGAGCGAGGAGACAGCTGGCTGCTGCTGCTTGCCTGTTGGTCGTCTGCCTAGTGGGTGTGTGTCTGTTGACGCGACGTCAACAGACGGGGCGGAGCACATGCAAATTTGGCCTCCTACCCAGCTGAGGCACCCTGCCCGCCCGCCGACGACCTAATCACAAAATCAGTTGGATGGCTACTCGTCCTCCGGTCCCTGTCCAGCACTTCAAGTCCTATTCATACCTGCCGTACAGCCTGGTATCTTTCAGACTGCAACGTCAAAGAAGTGATGTGTGTGTGTTAGATGTGTCCGTGGTGCTGATCTCTTCTCCACCAGTGTTGGTGGCCGAATTCCGGTTTGCGCGCTTTGCTGGGACCCCATTCGGGTTATCGCTTCTCGGCCTTTTGGCTAAGATCAAGTGTAGTATCTGTTCTTATCAGTTTAATATCTGATACGCCCCCTATCTGGGGGCCATATATTAAATGGATTTTTAGAACAGGGAGATGGAAGAAGAGCTTGCTCTGTCCACTCCACGCATTGACCTGGTATTGCAGTACTTCCAGGACCGGTGCACCTTCCTAATCTGTTATCCAAAAAAAGACTATTTCCATTCCTGGCACTTGATTTGGAGTATCAATTGTTTGTGCACCTTTGTATTTAGAAATGCATGCATTTGCTGCTTCAAGGTTTAACCCTTGTGCATAAATACTTTCAAATCCTGCCTCAGTGTATCATTTTGTGACTATTTCTTGACTCCTTGAATTGTACTTTCTGGAATCGAGGCAGTTAATTACTTGACGTGACACTACACTTGATATCAGCATATGCGGCCTAGCCAAAAGACCGGAAGCCTGCCTAAATTAAAGGACTTATCAATCGCTGCGACCTCCCAATAAATATGCAAACGCTATGTGACTTACCTACGATCTTACCACGGAAACATCAACTGGATCAAAGCAATGGAATTTTTGGACCCCCTCCCTCTCGATTTGAAATGGCTTGTTTTTTTTTTTTTTTCTTGATCTCTTATATATTTTTTTTCTTTTCTTTTTGCGCTCTCTTTTCTCTCTCTTTTGTTTTGGGAATTTTTTTTCCTCTTTATTCTCTTTTGTTTTGGGAATTTTTTTTCCTCTTCCATTTTTTTCCAAGCCCAACAATTGATGATCATTGAGAGGGGGATTTAGAAAAAGTATCACTTACCTTCTTCGGACCATCATTTGGGTGGTAACTGCCAATAAAAGAAAACATTGGCCCACCCAGCTCACCTACACATGACTGTCCTGTCTGCCTGTCTGTTCCAAGTGACTGTCTGGCTGTCAGGTTCCGCCGGATTCCGAGTGAGCAGCTTGTGATGTCATAGAGGGCAGATTGTGATGTCACACAAAGGGTCCTGCCACATGAATGCCTGTCCATCTGACTGTCTACTACTACTGCTGCTGAATGGGCTCAAAACAGGAAAGCCGTCATTGCACCTGATTGTGCAAGATTCCTCCTTCTCCTCTGCAGCAGCTAGCTGATTGATTTACTCAGCAGCAGTTCGTCAGGGACACAGGCATGCGGCAGCAAAGAGCGAGGAGACAGCTGGCTGCTGCTGCTTGCCTGTTGGTCGTCTGCCTAGTGGGTGTGTGTCTGTTGACGCGACGTCAACAGACGGGGCGGAGCACATGCAAATTTGGCCTCCTACCCAGCTGAGGCACCCTGCCCGCCCGCCGACGACCTAATCACAAAATCAGTTGGATGGCTACTCGTCCTCCGGTCCCTGTCCAGCACTTCAAGTCCTATTCATACCTGCCGTACAGCCTGGTATCTTTCAGACTGCAACGTCAAAGAAGTGATGTGTGTGTGTTAGATGTGTCCGTGGTGCTGATCTCTTCTCCACCAGTGTTGGTGGCCGAATTCCGGTTTGCGCGCTTTGCTGGGACCCCATTCGGGTTATCGCTTCTCGGCCTTTTGGCTGGCGATCAAGTGTAGTATCTGCTGCCTTGGTCCCAGCTGGAGGCATTCAGGGGTCCTTCCAGTTGGGGGGCTCCAAGGGTAACGAGAAAGGCGAGGCGAGCTCGATTTGGCTGATATGGCGGGTATGCGCAATACTTTTCGACTGCAGGTCGTTTCTGACGTGAGGAGCACAAAGGACTTAAGCTTTATTGTGAAGAAGATCCTGATTGGACTGGCTGAGCTTACTTTGGACGACATCTTTTGTATTCAAGACTTTCCTAATACTGGAGTGTATGATGTTACTCTTTATGATGATCAAATATGCCTGCCTTCTTTTGAGAAGATTCGAGCTAAGAGCATGGAACCGGATATGGAAGGTATTGAGATTGTGCCTTTATTTTTGAATACGGAAAGACCAGTGATTGTGCACTTATACAACCCATATACTCCACTGAATCTGGTAAGAACCTTTTTGTCAAGATATTGCACTGTTGTGAGAGGGGGAGATCCCCAAAAAAATGCATTTGGAGTTTTTAATGGCAAATACAAATTCTGGGTGAAGTTAAGACCCGAGCAAAATGATGTGGGTGGGGTTATGCACCCCCCAGCCAGTTTCAGTGTGGGGGGATACCGTGGTTTTTTGTTTTACCCGGGACAACCTAGGTACTGCAGGAAATGTTACCAATATGGTCATAACAGTGAGAATTGCCCAACGGGGAAATGTTGTCGTAACTGTAAGCAGACTGGCCATGAGGCAGGGAATTGTCCCAAACCGAGGTCATGTGATTTGTGTGGAAAATGTGGTCATTCCGCAAAAGAATGCCCGGGTATGGTGAATGAGGCTCCTTCTGAGAAAAAGGATAAGCAGGCAAATAAGGAAAGTGGAGTGAATGTGGAGGAGGCAAAGCAGAAGGAATCATATACAGAAGAAAGCCAGGATTGTAAAAAAGCAGAGGAATGTCAGCCAGTGCTGTCAGATGAAGATACAATGGAGACAGTGAGTGAATGTAGTTTGCCGGAAGAGGAGGTGAAGAAGATGCCAGAGGTGAAAGTTAAGGTAGTGAATGTCCTTGAAAAAGAGGAAGAGGAGCTTGAAAAGAAAAAGCCTAGGAAAGAGGAAAATATACCTGAGAGTGTGGAGGTTAAAGTGTCAAAAGAGGAAAAGAAAATCAGGAAGCATATCATTCGCATAGAAGGGATTCCAGAAAATTTGGCCTTTTTTTTCTTGAAAAGCGGAGTGCCAAAGTTTCAGGACCGTTTTTTTGATGTGGATGATTATTGGAAAATGGAGTACTTTAAAGAGAGATATGGACATTTGATAGAGGAAGTAGAATTTGTACAAATTGGTTAAATTTTGGTTAGTGTGGTTTTTTTGTATTGTTTAAAATGGCCCCCAGGCTCAGTGTTTGGGGCGGGATCGTTTGGGGAGGTGCACCGAAAAGGAGGTGTGGCTAATGCAAAGTATGCTAGTCTCTATAAGTTTAAAAGTTATTGCAAAATAAAGACCAGTATGATGATTTGGAGGAATGTGCTTGAAGGGCGCATGGTTATGAGTGAGTTCCTTTTGGAACAATGCATGATTTCTCTAACCTGATGGTTTAAAAAAAAAAAAAAAAAAAAAAAATCTGTTCTTATCAGTTTAATATCTGATACGCCCCCTATCTGGGGGCCATATATTAAATGGATTTTTAGAACAGGGAGATGGAAGAAGAGCTTGCTCTGTCCACTCCACGCATTGACCTGGTATTGCAGTACTTCCAGGACCGGTGCACCTTCCTAATCTGTTATCCAAAAAAAGACTATTTCCATTCCTGGCACTTGATTTGGAGTATCAATTGTTTGTGCACCTTTGTATTTAGAAATGCATGCATTTGCTGCTTCAAGGTTTAACCCTTGTGCATAAATACTTTCAAATCCTGCCTCAGTGTATCATTTTGTGACTATTTCTTGACTCCTTGAATTGTACTTTCTGGAATCGAGGCAGTTAATTACTTGACGTGACACTACACTTGATATCAGCATATGCGGCCTAGCCAAAAGACCGGAAGCCTGCCTAAATTAAAGGACTTATCAATCGCTGCGACCTCCCAATAAATATGCAAACGCTATGTGACTTACCTACGATCTTACCACGGAAACATCAACTGGATCAAAGCAATGGAATTTTTGGACCCCCTCCCTCTCGATTTGAAATGGCTTGTTTTTTTTTTTTTTTCTTGATCTCTTATATATTTTTTTTCTTTTCTTTTTGCGCTCTCTTTTCTCTCTCTTTTGTTTTGGGAATTTTTTTTCCTCTTTATTCTCTTTTGTTTTGGGAATTTTTTTTCCTCTTCCATTTTTTTCCAAGCCCAACAATTGATGATCATTGAGAGGGGGATTTAGAAAAAGTATCACTTACCTTCTTCGGACCATCATTTGGGTGGTAACTGCCAATAAAAGAAAACATTGGCCCACCCAGCTCACCTACACATGACTGTCCTGTCTGCCTGTCTGTTCCAAGTGACTGTCTGGCTGTCAGGTTCCGCCGGATTCCGAGTGAGCAGCTTGTGATGTCATAGAGGGCAGATTGTGATGTCACACAAAGGGTCCTGCCACATGAATGCCTGTCCATCTGACTGTCTACTACTACTGCTGCTGAATGGGCTCAAAACAGGAAAGCCGTCATTGCACCTGATTGTGCAAGATTCCTCCTTCTCCTCTGCAGCAGCTAGCTGATTGATTTACTCAGCAGCAGTTCGTCAGGGACACAGGCATGCGGCAGCAAAGAGCGAGGAGACAGCTGGCTGCTGCTGCTTGCCTGTTGGTCGTCTGCCTAGTGGGTGTGTGTCTGTTGACGCGACGTCAACAGACGGGGCGGAGCACATGCAAATTTGGCCTCCTACCCAGCTGAGGCACCCTGCCCGCCCGCCGACGACCTAATCACAAAATCAGTTGGATGGCTACTCGTCCTCCGGTCCCTGTCCAGCACTTCAAGTCCTATTCATACCTGCCGTACAGCCTGGTATCTTTCAGACTGCAACGTCAAAGAAGTGATGTGTGTGTGTTAGATGTGTCCGTGGTGCTGATCTCTTCTCCACCAGTGTTGGTGGCCGAATTCCGGTTTGCGCGCTTTGCTGGGACCCCATTCGGGTTATCGCTTCTCGGCCTTTTGGCTAAGATCAAGTGTAGTATCTGTTCTTATCAGTTTAATATCTGATACGCCCCCTATCTGGGGGCCATATATTAAATGGATTTTTAGAACAGGGAGATGGAAGAAGAGCTTGCTCTGTCCACTCCACGCATTGACCTGGTATTGCAGTACTTCCAGGACCGGTGCACCTTCCTAATCTGTTATCCAAAAAAAGACTATTTCCATTCCTGGCACTTGATTTGGAGTATCAATTGTTTGTGCACCTTTGTATTTAGAAATGCATGCATTTGCTGCTTCAAGGTTTAACCCTTGTGCATAAATACTTTCAAATCCTGCCTCAGTGTATCATTTTGTGACTATTTCTTGACTCCTTGAATTGTACTTTCTGGAATCGAGGCAGTTAATTACTTGACGTGACACTACACTTGATATCAGCATATGCGGCCTAGCCAAAAGACCGGAAGCCTGCCTAAATTAAAGGACTTATCAATCGCTGCGACCTCCCAATAAATATGCAAACGCTATGTGACTTACCTACGATCTTACCACGGAAACATCAACTGGATCAAAGCAATGGAATTTTTGGACCCCCTCCCTCTCGATTTGAAATGGCTTGTTTTTTTTTTTTTTTCTTGATCTCTTATATATTTTTTTTCTTTTCTTTTTGCGCTCTCTTTTCTCTCTCTTTTGTTTTGGGAATTTTTTTTCCTCTTTATTCTCTTTTGTTTTGGGAATTTTTTTTCCTCTTCCATTTTTTTCCAAGCCCAACAATTGATGATCATTGAGAGGGGGATTTAGAAAAAGTATCACTTACCTTCTTCGGACCATCATTTGGGTGGTAACTGCCAATAAAAGAAAACATTGGCCCACCCAGCTCACCTACACATGACTGTCCTGTCTGCCTGTCTGTTCCAAGTGACTGTCTGGCTGTCAGGTTCCGCCGGATTCCGAGTGAGCAGCTTGTGATGTCATAGAGGGCAGATTGTGATGTCACACAAAGGGTCCTGCCACATGAATGCCTGTCCATCTGACTGTCTACTACTACTGCTGCTGAATGGGCTCAAAACAGGAAAGCCGTCATTGCACCTGATTGTGCAAGATTCCTCCTTCTCCTCTGCAGCAGCTAGCTGATTGATTTACTCAGCAGCAGTTCGTCAGGGACACAGGCATGCGGCAGCAAAGAGCGAGGAGACAGCTGGCTGCTGCTGCTTGCCTGTTGGTCGTCTGCCTAGTGGGTGTGTGTCTGTTGACGCGACGTCAACAGACGGGGCGGAGCACATGCAAATTTGGCCTCCTACCCAGCTGAGGCACCCTGCCCGCCCGCCGACGACCTAATCACAAAATCAGTTGGATGGCTACTCGTCCTCCGGTCCCTGTCCAGCACTTCAAGTCCTATTCATACCTGCCGTACAGCCTGGTATCTTTCAGACTGCAACGTCAAAGAAGTGATGTGTGTGTGTTAGATGTGTCCGTGGTGCTGATCTCTTCTCCACCAGTGTTGGTGGCCGAATTCCGGTTTGCGCGCTTTGCTGGGACCCCATTCGGGTTATCGCTTCTCGGCCTTTTGGCTAAGATCAAGTGTAGTATCTGTTCTTATCAGTTTAATATCTGATACGCCCCCTATCTGGGGGCCATATATTAAATGGATTTTTAGAACAGGGAGATGGAAGAAGAGCTTGCTCTGTCCACTCCACGCATTGACCTGGTATTGCAGTACTTCCAGGACCGGTGCACCTTCCTAATCTGTTATCCAAAAAAAGACTATTTCCATTCCTGGCACTTGATTTGGAGTATCAATTGTTTGTGCACCTTTGTATTTAGAAATGCATGCATTTGCTGCTTCAAGGTTTAACCCTTGTGCATAAATACTTTCAAATCCTGCCTCAGTGTATCATTTTGTGACTATTTCTTGACTCCTTGAATTGTACTTTCTGGAATCGAGGCAGTTAATTACTTGACGTGACACTACACTTGATATCAGCATATGCGGCCTAGCCAAAAGACCGGAAGCCTGCCTAAATTAAAGGACTTATCAATCGCTGCGACCTCCCAATAAATATGCAAACGCTATGTGACTTACCTACGATCTTACCACGGAAACATCAACTGGATCAAAGCAATGGAATTTTTGGACCCCCTCCCTCTCGATTTGAAATGGCTTGTTTTTTTTTTTTTTTCTTGATCTCTTATATATTTTTTTTCTTTTCTTTTTGCGCTCTCTTTTCTCTCTCTTTTGTTTTGGGAATTTTTTTTCCTCTTTATTCTCTTTTGTTTTGGGAATTTTTTTTCCTCTTCCATTTTTTTCCAAGCCCAACAATTGATGATCATTGAGAGGGGGATTTAGAAAAAGTATCACTTACCTTCTTCGGACCATCATTTGGGTGGTAACTGCCAATAAAAGAAAACATTGGCCCACCCAGCTCACCTACACATGACTGTCCTGTCTGCCTGTCTGTTCCAAGTGACTGTCTGGCTGTCAGGTTCCGCCGGATTCCGAGTGAGCAGCTTGTGATGTCATAGAGGGCAGATTGTGATGTCACACAAAGGGTCCTGCCACATGAATGCCTGTCCATCTGACTGTCTACTACTACTGCTGCTGAATGGGCTCAAAACAGGAAAGCCGTCATTGCACCTGATTGTGCAAGATTCCTCCTTCTCCTCTGCAGCAGCTAGCTGATTGATTTACTCAGCAGCAGTTCGTCAGGGACACAGGCATGCGGCAGCAAAGAGCGAGGAGACAGCTGGCTGCTGCTGCTTGCCTGTTGGTCGTCTGCCTAGTGGGTGTGTGTCTGTTGACGCGACGTCAACAGACGGGGCGGAGCACATGCAAATTTGGCCTCCTACCCAGCTGAGGCACCCTGCCCGCCCGCCGACGACCTAATCACAAAATCAGTTGGATGGCTACTCGTCCTCCGGTCCCTGTCCAGCACTTCAAGTCCTATTCATACCTGCCGTACAGCCTGGTATCTTTCAGACTGCAACGTCAAAGAAGTGATGTGTGTGTGTTAGATGTGTCCGTGGTGCTGATCTCTTCTCCACCAGTGTTGGTGGCCGAATTCCGGTTTGCGCGCTTTGCTGGGACCCCATTCGGGTTATCGCTTCTCGGCCTTTTGGCTAAGATCAAGTGTAGTATCTGTTCTTATCAGTTTAATATCTGATACGCCCCCTATCTGGGGGCCATATATTAAATGGATTTTTAGAACAGGGAGATGGAAGAAGAGCTTGCTCTGTCCACTCCACGCATTGACCTGGTATTGCAGTACTTCCAGGACCGGTGCACCTTCCTAATCTGTTATCCAAAAAAAGACTATTTCCATTCCTGGCACTTGATTTGGAGTATCAATTGTTTGTGCACCTTTGTATTTAGAAATGCATGCATTTGCTGCTTCAAGGTTTAACCCTTGTGCATAAATACTTTCAAATCCTGCCTCAGTGTATCATTTTGTGACTATTTCTTGACTCCTTGAATTGTACTTTCTGGAATCGAGGCAGTTAATTACTTGACGTGACACTACACTTGATATCAGCATATGCGGCCTAGCCAAAAGACCGGAAGCCTGCCTAAATTAAAGGACTTATCAATCGCTGCGACCTCCCAATAAATATGCAAACGCTATGTGACTTACCTACGATCTTACCACGGAAACATCAACTGGATCAAAGCAATGGAATTTTTGGACCCCCTCCCTCTCGATTTGAAATGGCTTGTTTTTTTTTTTTTTTCTTGATCTCTTATATATTTTTTTTCTTTTCTTTTTGCGCTCTCTTTTCTCTCTCTTTTGTTTTGGGAATTTTTTTTCCTCTTTATTCTCTTTTGTTTTGGGAATTTTTTTTCCTCTTCCATTTTTTTCCAAGCCCAACAATTGATGATCATTGAGAGGGGGATTTAGAAAAAGTATCACTTACCTTCTTCGGACCATCATTTGGGTGGTAACTGCCAATAAAAGAAAACATTGGCCCACCCAGCTCACCTACACATGACTGTCCTGTCTGCCTGTCTGTTCCAAGTGACTGTCTGGCTGTCAGGTTCCGCCGGATTCCGAGTGAGCAGCTTGTGATGTCATAGAGGGCAGATTGTGATGTCACACAAAGGGTCCTGCCACATGAATGCCTGTCCATCTGACTGTCTACTACTACTGCTGCTGAATGGGCTCAAAACAGGAAAGCCGTCATTGCACCTGATTGTGCAAGATTCCTCCTTCTCCTCTGCAGCAGCTAGCTGATTGATTTACTCAGCAGCAGTTCGTCAGGGACACAGGCATGCGGCAGCAAAGAGCGAGGAGACAGCTGGCTGCTGCTGCTTGCCTGTTGGTCGTCTGCCTAGTGGGTGTGTGTCTGTTGACGCGACGTCAACAGACGGGGCGGAGCACATGCAAATTTGGCCTCCTACCCAGCTGAGGCACCCTGCCCGCCCGCCGACGACCTAATCACAAAATCAGTTGGATGGCTACTCGTCCTCCGGTCCCTGTCCAGCACTTCAAGTCCTATTCATACCTGCCGTACAGCCTGGTATCTTTCAGACTGCAACGTCAAAGAAGTGATGTGTGTGTGTTAGATGTGTCCGTGGTGCTGATCTCTTCTCCACCAGTGTTGGTGGCCGAATTCCGGTTTGCGCGCTTTGCTGGGACCCCATTCGGGTTATCGCTTCTCGGCCTTTTGGCTAAGATCAAGTGTAGTATCTGTTCTTATCAGTTTAATATCTGATACGCCCCCTATCTGGGGGCCATATATTAAATGGATTTTTAGAACAGGGAGATGGAAGAAGAGCTTGCTCTGTCCACTCCACGCATTGACCTGGTATTGCAGTACTTCCAGGACCGGTGCACCTTCCTAATCTGTTATCCAAAAAAAGACTATTTCCATTCCTGGCACTTGATTTGGAGTATCAATTGTTTGTGCACCTTTGTATTTAGAAATGCATGCATTTGCTGCTTCAAGGTTTAACCCTTGTGCATAAATACTTTCAAATCCTGCCTCAGTGTATCATTTTGTGACTATTTCTTGACTCCTTGAATTGTACTTTCTGGAATCGAGGCAGTTAATTACTTGACGTGACACTACACTTGATATCAGCATATGCGGCCTAGCCAAAAGACCGGAAGCCTGCCTAAATTAAAGGACTTATCAATCGCTGCGACCTCCCAATAAATATGCAAACGCTATGTGACTTACCTACGATCTTACCACGGAAACATCAACTGGATCAAAGCAATGGAATTTTTGGACCCCCTCCCTCTCGATTTGAAATGGCTTGTTTTTTTTTTTTTTTCTTGATCTCTTATATATTTTTTTTCTTTTCTTTTTGCGCTCTCTTTTCTCTCTCTTTTGTTTTGGGAATTTTTTTTCCTCTTTATTCTCTTTTGTTTTGGGAATTTTTTTTCCTCTTCCATTTTTTTCCAAGCCCAACAATTGATGATCATTGAGAGGGGGATTTAGAAAAAGTATCACTTACCTTCTTCGGACCATCATTTGGGTGGTAACTGCCAATAAAAGAAAACATTGGCCCACCCAGCTCACCTACACATGACTGTCCTGTCTGCCTGTCTGTTCCAAGTGACTGTCTGGCTGTCAGGTTCCGCCGGATTCCGAGTGAGCAGCTTGTGATGTCATAGAGGGCAGATTGTGATGTCACACAAAGGGTCCTGCCACATGAATGCCTGTCCATCTGACTGTCTACTACTACTGCTGCTGAATGGGCTCAAAACAGGAAAGCCGTCATTGCACCTGATTGTGCAAGATTCCTCCTTCTCCTCTGCAGCAGCTAGCTGATTGATTTACTCAGCAGCAGTTCGTCAGGGACACAGGCATGCGGCAGCAAAGAGCGAGGAGACAGCTGGCTGCTGCTGCTTGCCTGTTGGTCGTCTGCCTAGTGGGTGTGTGTCTGTTGACGCGACGTCAACAGACGGGGCGGAGCACATGCAAATTTGGCCTCCTACCCAGCTGAGGCACCCTGCCCGCCCGCCGACGACCTAATCACAAAATCAGTTGGATGGCTACTCGTCCTCCGGTCCCTGTCCAGCACTTCAAGTCCTATTCATACCTGCCGTACAGCCTGGTATCTTTCAGACTGCAACGTCAAAGAAGTGATGTGTGTGTGTTAGATGTGTCCGTGGTGCTGATCTCTTCTCCACCAGTGTTGGTGGCCGAATTCCGGTTTGCGCGCTTTGCTGGGACCCCATTCGGGTTATCGCTTCTCGGCCTTTTGGCTAAGATCAAGTGTAGTATCTGTTCTTATCAGTTTAATATCTGATACGCCCCCTATCTGGGGGCCATATATTAAATGGATTTTTAGAACAGGGAGATGGAAGAAGAGCTTGCTCTGTCCACTCCACGCATTGACCTGGTATTGCAGTACTTCCAGGACCGGTGCACCTTCCTAATCTGTTATCCAAAAAAAGACTATTTCCATTCCTGGCACTTGATTTGGAGTATCAATTGTTTGTGCACCTTTGTATTTAGAAATGCATGCATTTGCTGCTTCAAGGTTTAACCCTTGTGCATAAATACTTTCAAATCCTGCCTCAGTGTATCATTTTGTGACTATTTCTTGACTCCTTGAATTGTACTTTCTGGAATCGAGGCAGTTAATTACTTGACGTGACACTACACTTGATATCAGCATATGCGGCCTAGCCAAAAGACCGGAAGCCTGCCTAAATTAAAGGACTTATCAATCGCTGCGACCTCCCAATAAATATGCAAACGCTATGTGACTTACCTACGATCTTACCACGGAAACATCAACTGGATCAAAGCAATGGAATTTTTGGACCCCCTCCCTCTCGATTTGAAATGGCTTGTTTTTTTTTTTTTTTCTTGATCTCTTATATATTTTTTTTCTTTTCTTTTTGCGCTCTCTTTTCTCTCTCTTTTGTTTTGGGAATTTTTTTTCCTCTTTATTCTCTTTTGTTTTGGGAATTTTTTTTCCTCTTCCATTTTTTTCCAAGCCCAACAATTGATGATCATTGAGAGGGGGATTTAGAAAAAGTATCACTTACCTTCTTCGGACCATCATTTGGGTGGTAACTGCCAATAAAAGAAAACATTGGCCCACCCAGCTCACCTACACATGACTGTCCTGTCTGCCTGTCTGTTCCAAGTGACTGTCTGGCTGTCAGGTTCCGCCGGATTCCGAGTGAGCAGCTTGTGATGTCATAGAGGGCAGATTGTGATGTCACACAAAGGGTCCTGCCACATGAATGCCTGTCCATCTGACTGTCTACTACTACTGCTGCTGAATGGGCTCAAAACAGGAAAGCCGTCATTGCACCTGATTGTGCAAGATTCCTCCTTCTCCTCTGCAGCAGCTAGCTGATTGATTTACTCAGCAGCAGTTCGTCAGGGACACAGGCATGCGGCAGCAAAGAGCGAGGAGACAGCTGGCTGCTGCTGCTTGCCTGTTGGTCGTCTGCCTAGTGGGTGTGTGTCTGTTGACGCGACGTCAACAGACGGGGCGGAGCACATGCAAATTTGGCCTCCTACCCAGCTGAGGCACCCTGCCCGCCCGCCGACGACCTAATCACAAAATCAGTTGGATGGCTACTCGTCCTCCGGTCCCTGTCCAGCACTTCAAGTCCTATTCATACCTGCCGTACAGCCTGGTATCTTTCAGACTGCAACGTCAAAGAAGTGATGTGTGTGTGTTAGATGTGTCCGTGGTGCTGATCTCTTCTCCACCAGTGTTGGTGGCCGAATTCCGGTTTGCGCGCTTTGCTGGGACCCCATTCGGGTTATCGCTTCTCGGCCTTTTGGCTAAGATCAAGTGTAGTATCTGTTCTTATCAGTTTAATATCTGATACGCCCCCTATCTGGGGGCCATATATTAAATGGATTTTTAGAACAGGGAGATGGAAGAAGAGCTTGCTCTGTCCACTCCACGCATTGACCTGGTATTGCAGTACTTCCAGGACCGGTGCACCTTCCTAATCTGTTATCCAAAAAAAGACTATTTCCATTCCTGGCACTTGATTTGGAGTATCAATTGTTTGTGCACCTTTGTATTTAGAAATGCATGCATTTGCTGCTTCAAGGTTTAACCCTTGTGCATAAATACTTTCAAATCCTGCCTCAGTGTATCATTTTGTGACTATTTCTTGACTCCTTGAATTGTACTTTCTGGAATCGAGGCAGTTAATTACTTGACGTGACACTACACTTGATATCAGCATATGCGGCCTAGCCAAAAGACCGGAAGCCTGCCTAAATTAAAGGACTTATCAATCGCTGCGACCTCCCAATAAATATGCAAACGCTATGTGACTTACCTACGATCTTACCACGGAAACATCAACTGGATCAAAGCAATGGAATTTTTGGACCCCCTCCCTCTCGATTTGAAATGGCTTGTTTTTTTTTTTTTTTCTTGATCTCTTATATATTTTTTTTCTTTTCTTTTTGCGCTCTCTTTTCTCTCTCTTTTGTTTTGGGAATTTTTTTTCCTCTTTATTCTCTTTTGTTTTGGGAATTTTTTTTCCTCTTCCATTTTTTTCCAAGCCCAACAATTGATGATCATTGAGAGGGGGATTTAGAAAAAGTATCACTTACCTTCTTCGGACCATCATTTGGGTGGTAACTGCCAATAAAAGAAAACATTGGCCCACCCAGCTCACCTACACATGACTGTCCTGTCTGCCTGTCTGTTCCAAGTGACTGTCTGGCTGTCAGGTTCCGCCGGATTCCGAGTGAGCAGCTTGTGATGTCATAGAGGGCAGATTGTGATGTCACACAAAGGGTCCTGCCACATGAATGCCTGTCCATCTGACTGTCTACTACTACTGCTGCTGAATGGGCTCAAAACAGGAAAGCCGTCATTGCACCTGATTGTGCAAGATTCCTCCTTCTCCTCTGCAGCAGCTAGCTGATTGATTTACTCAGCAGCAGTTCGTCAGGGACACAGGCATGCGGCAGCAAAGAGCGAGGAGACAGCTGGCTGCTGCTGCTTGCCTGTTGGTCGTCTGCCTAGTGGGTGTGTGTCTGTTGACGCGACGTCAACAGACGGGGCGGAGCACATGCAAATTTGGCCTCCTACCCAGCTGAGGCACCCTGCCCGCCCGCCGACGACCTAATCACAAAATCAGTTGGATGGCTACTCGTCCTCCGGTCCCTGTCCAGCACTTCAAGTCCTATTCATACCTGCCGTACAGCCTGGTATCTTTCAGACTGCAACGTCAAAGAAGTGATGTGTGTGTGTTAGATGTGTCCGTGGTGCTGATCTCTTCTCCACCAGTGTTGGTGGCCGAATTCCGGTTTGCGCGCTTTGCTGGGACCCCATTCGGGTTATCGCTTCTCGGCCTTTTGGCTAAGATCAAGTGTAGTATCTGTTCTTATCAGTTTAATATCTGATACGCCCCCTATCTGGGGGCCATATATTAAATGGATTTTTAGAACAGGGAGATGGAAGAAGAGCTTGCTCTGTCCACTCCACGCATTGACCTGGTATTGCAGTACTTCCAGGACCGGTGCACCTTCCTAATCTGTTATCCAAAAAAAGACTATTTCCATTCCTGGCACTTGATTTGGAGTATCAATTGTTTGTGCACCTTTGTATTTAGAAATGCATGCATTTGCTGCTTCAAGGTTTAACCCTTGTGCATAAATACTTTCAAATCCTGCCTCAGTGTATCATTTTGTGACTATTTCTTGACTCCTTGAATTGTACTTTCTGGAATCGAGGCAGTTAATTACTTGACGTGACACTACACTTGATATCAGCATATGCGGCCTAGCCAAAAGACCGGAAGCCTGCCTAAATTAAAGGACTTATCAATCGCTGCGACCTCCCAATAAATATGCAAACGCTATGTGACTTACCTACGATCTTACCACGGAAACATCAACTGGATCAAAGCAATGGAATTTTTGGACCCCCTCCCTCTCGATTTGAAATGGCTTGTTTTTTTTTTTTTTTCTTGATCTCTTATATATTTTTTTTCTTTTCTTTTTGCGCTCTCTTTTCTCTCTCTTTTGTTTTGGGAATTTTTTTTCCTCTTTATTCTCTTTTGTTTTGGGAATTTTTTTTCCTCTTCCATTTTTTTCCAAGCCCAACAATTGATGATCATTGAGAGGGGGATTTAGAAAAAGTATCACTTACCTTCTTCGGACCATCATTTGGGTGGTAACTGCCAATAAAAGAAAACATTGGCCCACCCAGCTCACCTACACATGACTGTCCTGTCTGCCTGTCTGTTCCAAGTGACTGTCTGGCTGTCAGGTTCCGCCGGATTCCGAGTGAGCAGCTTGTGATGTCATAGAGGGCAGATTGTGATGTCACACAAAGGGTCCTGCCACATGAATGCCTGTCCATCTGACTGTCTACTACTACTGCTGCTGAATGGGCTCAAAACAGGAAAGCCGTCATTGCACCTGATTGTGCAAGATTCCTCCTTCTCCTCTGCAGCAGCTAGCTGATTGATTTACTCAGCAGCAGTTCGTCAGGGACACAGGCATGCGGCAGCAAAGAGCGAGGAGACAGCTGGCTGCTGCTGCTTGCCTGTTGGTCGTCTGCCTAGTGGGTGTGTGTCTGTTGACGCGACGTCAACAGACGGGGCGGAGCACATGCAAATTTGGCCTCCTACCCAGCTGAGGCACCCTGCCCGCCCGCCGACGACCTAATCACAAAATCAGTTGGATGGCTACTCGTCCTCCGGTCCCTGTCCAGCACTTCAAGTCCTATTCATACCTGCCGTACAGCCTGGTATCTTTCAGACTGCAACGTCAAAGAAGTGATGTGTGTGTGTTAGATGTGTCCGTGGTGCTGATCTCTTCTCCACCAGTGTTGGTGGCCGAATTCCGGTTTGCGCGCTTTGCTGGGACCCCATTCGGGTTATCGCTTCTCGGCCTTTTGGCTAAGATCAAGTGTAGTATCTGTTCTTATCAGTTTAATATCTGATACGCCCCCTATCTGGGGGCCATATATTAAATGGATTTTTAGAACAGGGAGATGGAAGAAGAGCTTGCTCTGTCCACTCCACGCATTGACCTGGTATTGCAGTACTTCCAGGACCGGTGCACCTTCCTAATCTGTTATCCAAAAAAAGACTATTTCCATTCCTGGCACTTGATTTGGAGTATCAATTGTTTGTGCACCTTTGTATTTAGAAATGCATGCATTTGCTGCTTCAAGGTTTAACCCTTGTGCATAAATACTTTCAAATCCTGCCTCAGTGTATCATTTTGTGACTATTTCTTGACTCCTTGAATTGTACTTTCTGGAATCGAGGCAGTTAATTACTTGACGTGACACTACACTTGATATCAGCATATGCGGCCTAGCCAAAAGACCGGAAGCCTGCCTAAATTAAAGGACTTATCAATCGCTGCGACCTCCCAATAAATATGCAAACGCTATGTGACTTACCTACGATCTTACCACGGAAACATCAACTGGATCAAAGCAATGGAATTTTTGGACCCCCTCCCTCTCGATTTGAAATGGCTTGTTTTTTTTTTTTTTTCTTGATCTCTTATATATTTTTTTTCTTTTCTTTTTGCGCTCTCTTTTCTCTCTCTTTTGTTTTGGGAATTTTTTTTCCTCTTTATTCTCTTTTGTTTTGGGAATTTTTTTTCCTCTTCCATTTTTTTCCAAGCCCAACAATTGATGATCATTGAGAGGGGGATTTAGAAAAAGTATCACTTACCTTCTTCGGACCATCATTTGGGTGGTAACTGCCAATAAAAGAAAACATTGGCCCACCCAGCTCACCTACACATGACTGTCCTGTCTGCCTGTCTGTTCCAAGTGACTGTCTGGCTGTCAGGTTCCGCCGGATTCCGAGTGAGCAGCTTGTGATGTCATAGAGGGCAGATTGTGATGTCACACAAAGGGTCCTGCCACATGAATGCCTGTCCATCTGACTGTCTACTACTACTGCTGCTGAATGGGCTCAAAACAGGAAAGCCGTCATTGCACCTGATTGTGCAAGATTCCTCCTTCTCCTCTGCAGCAGCTAGCTGATTGATTTACTCAGCAGCAGTTCGTCAGGGACACAGGCATGCGGCAGCAAAGAGCGAGGAGACAGCTGGCTGCTGCTGCTTGCCTGTTGGTCGTCTGCCTAGTGGGTGTGTGTCTGTTGACGCGACGTCAACAGACGGGGCGGAGCACATGCAAATTTGGCCTCCTACCCAGCTGAGGCACCCTGCCCGCCCGCCGACGACCTAATCACAAAATCAGTTGGATGGCTACTCGTCCTCCGGTCCCTGTCCAGCACTTCAAGTCCTATTCATACCTGCCGTACAGCCTGGTATCTTTCAGACTGCAACGTCAAAGAAGTGATGTGTGTGTGTTAGATGTGTCCGTGGTGCTGATCTCTTCTCCACCAGTGTTGGTGGCCGAATTCCGGTTTGCGCGCTTTGCTGGGACCCCATTCGGGTTATCGCTTCTCGGCCTTTTGGCTAAGATCAAGTGTAGTATCTGTTCTTATCAGTTTACTCTGAGAGGCAGCTCTGCTCCTTGTTTCTTGGACCGACAACGGTCCTTCTCAGGGCTACCGCTGCTGGCCGAGAGAGCGAAAGAGCGAAGACGTCGAGACTGCGAGGAGGAGAAGACATCGCTGAAGAGGGAGAAGCCGGCGAAGAAGACTGAGGGTCAGACTTGTCTGCTCTGCCCTCCGAAGCGACTGCCGACCCCTCCGCCTCTCGACGCCGAGGAAGAAGCTCCGCCCCCGACTGCGAGGAGAAGAGGATTTCGCCTGAGGAGGGAGATCAACGCACCCTAGCCACCTGGGAGAGGCAGACTTGTTTGCTCTGCCCTCTCGAAGCCTTGCAGCACTCCCGAGCTGCCTAGGAGGGTCAGACTTTTCTGCTCTGCCCTCTGAAGCCTTCCACCGCTCCGGAGCCGCCGCCGAGGGTCAGACTTTCTGCTCTGCCCTCCGAAGCTCTGCAACGCTCCCCAGCCTCCGTGGAGGGTTAGACTTGCTTTGCTCTGCCCTCTGAAGCCGTGCATCGCTCTCTAGCCACCTTGGAGGGTTAGACTTGTGTTGCTCTGCCCTCTGAAGAGATCTCCTCCCTCCCCTCCTGCCGGGGTCCCGGAAAAGACCCTTTTGCCCCGAGAAGCCGGAAGGATGGCCACAGCCTCCGCTCCAGCCCCCCTCGCCGGGAAGAAGGGCAAGTCCCCGGCCGAAACCCCAGCAAATGTGGCCGGCCCCAGCTCCTGCCCCCCTTCAGGGACACCACCAGCGGTGCCCGCCAGGGATGGCTCCAAGGCTACCCCAGCCCTGGAACCCTGGATGAGGCAAACCGTGGTGATGAAGCTGAAGGAGGTGGACGGACAGGTGCCGGACCTTTCGCTGGTGCAATTCGGCAAGATGATGGTCCTGGACCAAGGATTCTCGGCCCCCGAAGTCCTCAGCACCCAGACCTTCATCAAGGGGATCTTTTATGTCACCTTCGCCACCATTGCCATCTGCAAGAGGTATTGGGAGGCGGTGAAAGCGGCGAAGCCTGATTCCCCTCTCTCTCGCTTTGTGGGCAACTGCCCTATTCAAAGAGAGGAGAGGCGGTTGATGGTTTCAATGCGAAGTCCACATGTGCCTGCCAAAGACATCGTCACGTTCCTGAGCAGATCCTGCACGGTCATCAGGGACCCCACAAGGGTCCTGCTGAGCAACGGGCTCTGGGACGGAAAGTGGTCGGTGGTGGTCAGGCTCCACAAGGACACTTCGTGCCCAGACGGAGTCAAGCACCTCAAACAGTGCTTCTCCCTGGGGGGAACCGCTGGACTCATCTACTACGCGGATCAACCACGCACCTGTCGAAAGTGCAGTGGGAAAGACCACGTGGGAAGAGAGTGCAAGGTCTCGGCATGCAAGTTCTGTCACGTGGCCGGCCACGAGACAAAGGACTGCCCCACGAAGCTCGTCTGCAACCTGTGCGGCAAAGGAGATCACCTCTACAAGGCATGCCCTGACAGAGCGAGGTCCTACGCTGCAGCAGTGAAGGGAGCTACCCCCATGGTACCTCCCCAGCCGGTACAGAAACAGCCGAAGCCGAAGCCGCAGAGACAAGGTGGTAAGAAACCCTCCCCTGCCCCTGTCATTCCCACCCCTCCTCCCCTACCTCCCTCTGTGACAGCACCCCCCTCCACTGCTGCTCACACCCCTCCCTCACCCTCCCGACCTCCTGCCCAACCCACCCCTCTACCCTCCACCCCCTCTGTCCCTCTCCTCTCCGAGGAGGAGTTCCCACCCCTTGCCTCTGCAGGTCCGACCCCGCTGAGACGGAAGAGGAAGGTGTTGGAGAGCCCAGCTGCCGACCCGGAAACTTCCAAAAAGGCAGCAGTTGAGTCGGTGGAACCACCCCAGCCCGCCCCCTCCCTCGAGGAGGAGATGGCGGCCTTGGTGGAATGTTACGACGAGTTTGGGGCGACTGAACTCGTCTGCGACAGCGACATCGACCAGCTGCTTGGCATTACGGAACCAACCCATGAAGGAGATCCAGCTGCAGAGCCGGACGCTGCGCCCCCTGATGGGAGTGGTAACGTAAACGTATCGTAACCTAACCTGCCCTTTCTCTTAACAGATGGTAGCTTTTAATATTCTTACCATTAATGTGAGGAGCATTAAGGATAAGGCTAGGAGACAGTCTGTTTTTACTTTCCTTGACTATCAGAAATGTGATGTTTACATGTTGCAGGAATGCTCTCTCCCTTTCTCCAGGTCATACAAGCACCTGGCCCGGCAGTGGTCCCATGGCCCGTCCTACTGGTCCGGTGGAGGTGAGTGTAAGTCTGCAGGGGTAGCTATTCTGATCAGGGGGAGCCTCTTCACGCTGGATTCTGTTCAGGAGCTTGTCTGCGGCAGGTTACTTGTCGTAGACGGCTCCTGGGCAGGTGAGCCTATCAGGCTTATCTGCGTGTACGCTTCACCTATCAAGAATGAGCGTTTGGAATTATTCCAGACCCTGCGGACCCAGCTCGCCACCACCAGGGCTGTAGTGATGGCTGGAGACTTCAACTGCCCGATCGAAGGGGATGGACGAAGCACCTGCAACTCTGCGAAGTTGGACATCACGTCCAATCTGCTCCGGGAAATGGTGGCCGAAGCGTCACTGCGGGACGCTGTGGGCTCCATGGGGGGAGGCTCCGTGAATTTCACGTGGAGCCGCCCCGATGGCTCTGTGCGTTCCCGCATTGACTTCGTGTTCACCTCCCGGGCAGTGCAGCAGGTTAGGCATTCTATGGTTCCCTGCTTCTTCTCTGACCACAGGGCCATTCTCTTCCAAGGTATCCTGGGCCATGGTTTTCCACCTGGCCCAGGCTCCTGGAAGTTGAACTGCGCACTGCTGGAAAAGGAGGAGGTATTGGCTGAACTTAAGGATGCCTACATCACATGGAAAAATGACAAATGTTATTTTGACTGTATGTCTGACTGGTGGGAATATGCCAAATCTAACATCCGCAGTTTCTTTCAGGTCAAAGGGCGTATCCAGGCATGCGACCGTAAGAGGAACCTCAGAAATCTGCAGCGTGAGCTCCAGTCCCTGGTGGACCTCCAGCGGTGCGGCTGGGACGTGAAGGACGACCTGGATGAGACCAAAAAGAGCCTGAAAAGGCACTTTGAGGAGGAGTCCAGACGTATCGTCTTCCGTTCCAAGGTGGAGAATCTGGAGAAGGGTGAGAAGTGCTCTTCTTTCTTTTTCAGGAAACTCCACTCTGGCCACACGCCCCTGACCGAGCTGCGAGATGAGAATGGCATTCCCAGACAGGGGAAGGAGGGCGTGATGAAGGTCGTCCGCGACTACTACAGCGACCTCTACTCCCCTAAGACGACTGACAACGACATGGCCGACAAGTTCCTGTCAGGTATCACTAACCCTATTGATCCTGCAGGCAGATCGGCGCTGGACGCTCCCCTGACGCTGGAGGAGGTATTCTCTGCCACCAAATCCTTTAGGCAAGGCAGGACTCCAGGTAACGATGGTCTCCCAGCTGAGCTCTATGTAGCGCTGTGGGATCTAATCGGCCCGGACCTGCTCGAGCTGTATGAGGAGATGGTGGTGGAGGGAAAAATGCCTCCTTCGCTGAGGGAAGGGATGATCACGATCTTGTATAAGCGGAAGGGGGAGAGATGTGAGCTGAAAAATTGGAGGCCCATCTCTCTTCTGAACGTGGACTACAAGATCCTCGCCAAGGTACTGGCCAACAGGCTGAAGGCTGTCATCGGACAGATTGTTCATCCGGATCAGACCTGTGGTATTCCAGGCCGCAGGATCGCAGACAGCCTTGCCCTCCTCAGGGACACGGTCCATTACGTGAAAGATCGTAATGTGCGCACGGCCCTGATCAGTCTTGATCAGGAAAAGGCCTTTGACCGTGTCTCTCATGAGCTGATGGGTAAGGTACTGCGAAAATTTGGTCTTGGTGAATTGTTTTGTTCGTATGTTAACCTTATGTACCTTGATATCCACAGCACGGTGTTGGTGAACGGCTGGAAGACTGACCCCTTTCCGGTTCTCTCTGGGGTCAGACAAGGCTGCCCTCTTTCACCTCTTCTTTTTGTTTGTGTTATAGAGCTCCTGGCCCTATCCATCAGACAGAATCCAGAGATCAGAGGGATCACCGCACCAGGTCCAGACCACCCAGTGGCCAAGTGCTCGCTGTACATGGACGACGTCACTGTCTTCTGCGCGGATCAACGCTCGGTGGCAGCACTCGTCCAGACCTGTGAGGACTTCGGCCGTGCTTCGGGGGCAAAAGTCAACTGCGGGAAGTCAGAGGCCATGCTCTTCGGAAACTGGCACCTGTCGTCCTCGGCTCCTTTCCCATTTACCGTCAAACCGGACCTCATCAAAATTCTGGGAGTCTGGTTCGGTGATGATGGAGCCGCCCGGAAGTGCTGGGATGAGAAACTTGCGACAGTGAGACAGAAAATTGGACTGTGGAGCCTCAGAGACCTTTCCATCGAGGGGAAAGCCCTTGTGCTGCGGAACGAGATTCTTCCCGTCCTGCAGTACACAGCCCAGGCCTGGCCGCCGCCAACTGCGGTCTGCAAGGCCATTACCCGGGCCACTTTCCACTTCATCTGGAGCTCCAAAATGGACAGAGTGAAGCGGAGCATTATGTACAAGGATCCCCTCAAAGGTGGCAAAGGCATTCCAGACATTCCAACTATGCTGAGAGCCTTCTTTGTATGTACTTGCATCCGCAGAACTTTGATTGACAATTGTGCCGGCTCTGCGGGGAACTCCATGTCCCGCTTCTTCCTCCTACCACTGTGGAGGACCCTTAAATGGGACAAGTGGGACAGCTCCATCCCTTACAACTGGACCACTCCGTGGTTTTACCTGGACGTGTCCAAGTTTGTGAGGGAACACCAACTGGAGGGATTGAAACCCGACTTGTGGAAGCCAAAAACTGTCCACAAGCTCATCAGAGCCAAAGACACTATGGAATCGATCCCAGGGCTCCCGGCGGCAACTGTTAAGTTTGTCTGGGAGTGCGTGGCATCCAAGAGACTGACTAATAGACATAAAGACTTGTCATGGATGGCCATCCAGGGGGGTTTGCCTCTCCGGTCATTCATGCACTCCCGAAACTTGTGTAGGTACAGACATTGTCCCTGGTGCCTCGTTCGCGAGGAAACATCTATGCACCTCTTCTGGGACTGCACCTATGCACAGTTGCTGCTGGATGCCCTAGAGACTGAGTTTAAGGACTGTGTGCCCAGGAGCCACCTATCGTACCATTCGGTGCTTTACGGACTGTTCCCCGGCACACACACTGTTGGGGCGACTCAGGAAGCCTGGCGCCTTATAAACTGTTTTAAGGACGCTGTGTGGTTTGCCAGGAATCGCCTCATTATGAGGAGGGAGAGGATGTCCGTGCAGGACTGCCGCAGGCTGATCCACAGCCTGCTCAGAGACTACTCCATCCGGGATAGCCCTGAGGAAGAAGAGGACTAACCCCCCCCTTCTTCTGGCCCTTTCCCCATTGAACTGAGTGATAAGAACTGTGACGTGGCCCCACTCCCCCATTTCACGATGTCTGTTGTTTTATTGATGTCCTGTCTATTTATTACCCTCCCCTTATATGTGTCTGTCTGGTCAATAAAGCTTCGGGCAACGTGACTCCCCCTCCCTCACCCCCCTCCCCTCCACCCATAGTCTTATCCATAGTCAATGATTGTTTAAGGTTAGAATGCATAGTGCATAGCATGTCTTATGGTATTTGATTTCTTATACTGTATTTCATGAAATGTACTATACAGTTTTGCATGTGTGCTGTGTTTTGGCTGTGCTGCGACACAGTATATATGTCTGAATGTTACCGTCTGTTTTTTGCTTTCTTTATGTACAATAAAGATTTGCCTTTTCAATCAAAAAAAAATCTGTTCTTATCAGTTGGGTATGGACTGGCCTCTGGCAGAGAATAGAGAAAGGTGAGACTGAGTAGCTGCTCTGATGGGCGGAGGGTGTGGGACCCCTCTGTTTTTTCCCGGGAGTAGTGAAAAGTCTCACTGAGTATCTTCACCTCTGCCTTTGGTAGGAGGTGTTGTTTCCGTAAATCCACTGGTAAGAGGGGGGGAGAAACACTGGGCCTAGTAGTTTGACTCTCTTGACGGGGTTTGTAGCCCCCGAAGGATGAGTCAGCGAAAGGCTCAGTCTAGTATCCAATCCCAGGGAGCGGAGAAAGGTTGGGACTGAGTAGATGGCTCCTGTTCCAGAGGTTCGTAGCCTCTGATGGGGAGACCGCGAAAGGCCCAGCTTAGTACCTTAACCCTGGGAGCGGAGAAACACTGGGACTGAGTAGATTGCTCTTCCGGAGGGGGTGCAGCCCCTAAGGGAGTCTTTCGAAAGGCCCAGTGGAGTACCCATTCCCATGCCAGGGGCTGGAAAATGCCTGCTGGTGAGACGGAGAAAAGCTTGGTCGGACGCTGAAGGGTCGGCTGCCTGGAGTCCGAGGCTGCACTGTGCCCCCGGGGAAACTCGGGGGTGCCGGACATGCACGGGTGATCCCAAGTCACCTTGCACGAATGGCACTTGCACTGCGCACTTCCCTTTAGGTTAGCGCTTCACGTCCTTACCCTGTCCTTTTGGATGGGGTAGGACAATTTTTCACACCCCCCCCCGGCCTTCTGGCTAGGGCCTTATTCTTTTCTTTTTATGATTTGCACGTTTTGCACTTCACGTTTTTTGTTAGTTTGTCACGTTTTTTTCATTTGGGTAGTGCGGCTGTCCCTAACGGGCCTTCCGTTCCCCAAACGTGACTGGGACTCTTCACCTTCTGGGGAGAGTCCCGGTTCCCTCGAGGGCAACCCCGAGCCGCAAGGCGGAGGGAAGCCTAAGTCGGGTCTCTCCAAAGCACGGGCTGCGGAGGACCCACCGTCCGAAACCCTTCCGGGGGTGGAGGAAAAGCGGGTCTCTCTAAGCTTCGGCGAAGAGGACCCACCGATCCCTTTTTTCCCTTCCTTGGCCTTATGGTTGAGGGGGGTTAGGGGAACCATGGGGCCTTTCTCCTTTGGGAGAGGGCCACACGTTCGTACGGCTGCCCCCTGTGCACGCGTTTAGTCACGTCACTGGTGGTGGTGGGAGCACACCTCGGGCTCCCTGAGTTTCTTCAAACTCATCTGTTCTTATCAGTTTAATATCTGATACGCCCCCTATCTGGGGGCCATATATTAAATGGATTTTTAGAACAGGGAGATGGAAGAAGAGCTTGCTCTGTCCACTCCACGCATTGACCTGGTATTGCAGTACTTCCAGGACCGGTGCACCTTCCTAATCTGTTATCCAAAAAAAGACTATTTCCATTCCTGGCACTTGATTTGGAGTATCAATTGTTTGTGCACCTTTGTATTTAGAAATGCATGCATTTGCTGCTTCAAGGTTTAACCCTTGTGCATAAATACTTTCAAATCCTGCCTCAGTGTATCATTTTGTGACTATTTCTTGACTCCTTGAATTGTACTTTCTGGAATCGAGGCAGTTAATTACTTGACGTGACACTACACTTGATATCAGCATATGCGGCCTAGCCAAAAGACCGGAAGCCTGCCTAAATTAAAGGACTTATCAATCGCTGCGACCTCCCAATAAATATGCAAACGCTATGTGACTTACCTACGATCTTACCACGGAAACATCAACTGGATCAAAGCAATGGAATTTTTGGACCCCCTCCCTCTCGATTTGAAATGGCTTGTTTTTTTTTTTTTTTCTTGATCTCTTATATATTTTTTTTCTTTTCTTTTTGCGCTCTCTTTTCTCTCTCTTTTGTTTTGGGAATTTTTTTTCCTCTTTATTCTCTTTTGTTTTGGGAATTTTTTTTCCTCTTCCATTTTTTTCCAAGCCCAACAATTGATGATCATTGAGAGGGGGATTTAGAAAAAGTATCACTTACCTTCTTCGGACCATCATTTGGGTGGTAACTGCCAATAAAAGAAAACATTGGCCCACCCAGCTCACCTACACATGACTGTCCTGTCTGCCTGTCTGTTCCAAGTGACTGTCTGGCTGTCAGGTTCCGCCGGATTCCGAGTGAGCAGCTTGTGATGTCATAGAGGGCAGATTGTGATGTCACACAAAGGGTCCTGCCACATGAATGCCTGTCCATCTGACTGTCTACTACTACTGCTGCTGAATGGGCTCAAAACAGGAAAGCCGTCATTGCACCTGATTGTGCAAGATTCCTCCTTCTCCTCTGCAGCAGCTAGCTGATTGATTTACTCAGCAGCAGTTCGTCAGGGACACAGGCATGCGGCAGCAAAGAGCGAGGAGACAGCTGGCTGCTGCTGCTTGCCTGTTGGTCGTCTGCCTAGTGGGTGTGTGTCTGTTGACGCGACGTCAACAGACGGGGCGGAGCACATGCAAATTTGGCCTCCTACCCAGCTGAGGCACCCTGCCCGCCCGCCGACGACCTAATCACAAAATCAGTTGGATGGCTACTCGTCCTCCGGTCCCTGTCCAGCACTTCAAGTCCTATTCATACCTGCCGTACAGCCTGGTATCTTTCAGACTGCAACGTCAAAGAAGTGATGTGTGTGTGTTAGATGTGTCCGTGGTGCTGATCTCTTCTCCACCAGTGTTGGTGGCCGAATTCCGGTTTGCGCGCTTTGCTGGGACCCCATTCGGGTTATCGCTTCTCGGCCTTTTGGCTAAGATCAAGTGTAGTATCTGTTCTTATCAGTTTATTCTGAGAGGCAGCTCTGCTCCTTGTTTCTTGGACCGACAACGGTCCTTCTCAGGGCTACCGCTGCCAGGCCGAGAAGAGCGAATTGAGCGAAGACGTCGAGACTGCGAGGAGGAGAAAACATCGCCAGAAGAGGGAGAAGCCGGAGAAGACTGAGGCTCAGACTTGCTCTGCTGCCCTCCGAAGCGACTGCCGACCCCTCCTCCTCTCGACGCCGAGGAAGAAGCTCCGCCCCCGACTGCGAGGAGAAGAGGATTTCGCCTGAAGAGGAGATCAACGCACCCTAGCCACCTGGGAGAGGCAGACTTTTTTGCTCTGCCCTCTCGAAGCCTTGCAGCACTCCCGAGCTGCCTAGGAGGGTCAGACTTTTCTGCTCTGCCCTCTGAAGCCTCCACCGCTCCGGAGCCGCCGCCGAGGGTCAGACTTTCTGCTCTGCCCTCCGAAGCTCTGCAACGCTCCCCAGCCTCCGTGGAGGGTTAGACTTGCTTTGCTCTGCCCTCTGAAGCCGTGCATCGCTCTCTAGCCTCCTTGGAGGGTTAGACTTGTGTTGCTCTGCCCTCTGAAGCGTCCCCTTCATCTCCTCCTCTCGTCGCCGGAGAAGACCCTTTGCCTCGACTTCAGCTGCCCCGAGAAGCCGGAAGGATGGCCACCACCTCCACTTCGGCCCCCCTCGCTGGGAGGAAGCCCGGGAAGAAGGGTAAGTCACCGGCCGAATGTCCGACCAGATTGGCCGGCCCTAGCTCCACTGCCCCTTCTGTGACACCACCAACGGTGCCCGTCCAGGACCACTCCAAAAGCGTCCCAGCCCTGGAGCCCTGGATGAGGCAGACCGTGGTGATGAAGCTAAAGGAGACAGATGGCCAGGTGCCGGACATGACGGTTGAGTACTTCGGCAAGAAGATGGTCCTGGAGCAAGGATTCTCTGCACCTGAAATGCTCAGCGTCCAGAGCTTCTTCAGAGGCATCTTCTACGCCACCTTTGCCTCCATCGCAATCTGCAAGAGGTATTGGGAAGCGGTGAAAACGGCGAAGCCTGAGTCCCCTCTCTCTCGCTTTGTGGGCAACTGCCCTATCCAAAGAGAGGAGAGGCGGGTGACGGTTTCAATGCGAAGCCCACACACAAACATCAAGGACATCGTCACTTTTCTCAGCAGATCCTGCACCGTCATAAAGGACCCCACAAGGATCCTTTACGAGAATGGACTCTGGACTGGAAAGTGGTCGGTGATTGTCAGGCTGCACAAGGACACTTCGTGCCCAGATGGAGTCAAGCACCTCAGACCGTGCTTCTCCCTGGGGGGAACTGCAGGACTTATCCACTACGTGGACCAGCCACGCACTTGTCGTAAGTGTGATGGAAAGGACCACTTTGGGAAGGAATGCAAGGTCCAGGCTTGCAGGATTTGTCGACTGGCCGGTCACGAGACAAAGGACTGCCCCACGAAGAAGACCTGCAACCTGTGCGGCTCAGTGGATCATGTCTACAAGGACTGTCCAAGTAGAGCAAGATCCTACGCCGCAGCAGCATCGGGTGTGATCGTCCCTCCCAAGGTGCCACCCACACCGGTGCAGAGGAAGAAGGTTCCGCAAAAGCAAGGTGGTAAGAAACCTTCCCCCACCATTCCTAACCCTCCTCCCCTCCCTCCCTCTGTGACAGCTACTCCCATCCCGGCTGCTCGCACCACCCCCCCTCCCTCACCCTCCCGACCTGTGATCCAACCCACCCTTCCCCCCACCACCCCCTCTCGCCCCCTCCCTGTCCCTCTCCTCTCCGAGGAAGAGTTCCCACCACTTGCCCATGCAGGAAATGTACAGCCGAGAAGGAAGAGGAAGGAGTTAGACAGCCCAGCTGCTGACCCAGAATCTTCCAAGAAAGCGGCAGTCGAATTGGTCGAGCCAGACCAGGACTCCCCCACCCTCGAGGAGGAGATGGAGGCATATGCAGAGGTCTTCGAGGAGAGTGGGGTGCCTGAGCTTGACAGCCTCAACAACATCGACCAACTGCTCAACAACATCGAGACACCCCAGCAGGGAGATCCGGTGGCCGACCCAGAGGAAGCACCTCCCGATGGGAGTGGTAAAGTATACGTATCGCCACAGTAACCTTTTTTTCTCTTAACAAATGGTAGCTTTTAATCTCTTTACCATTAATGTGAGGAGCATTAAGGACAAGAACAGACGTCAAACTATTTTTTCCTTTCTTGACATTCAGAAATGTGATGTGTATATGTTGCAGGAATGCTCTCTCCCTTTCTCCAGGTCCTACAGGCACCTGGCCCGGCAGTGGTCCCATGGTCCGTCCTACTGGTCCGGTGGAGGTGAGTGTAAGTCTGCAGGGGTAGCCATTCTTATTAGGGGCAGCCTCTTCACGTTAGATTCTGTCCAGGAGTTTGTCTGCGGGAGATTACTCGTCGTAGATGGGTCCTGGGCAGGTGAGCCTATCAGGCTAATCTGCGTGTATGCTTCACCCTTTAAGAATGAGCGCTTGGAATTATTCCAGACCCTGCGGACCCAGCTCGCCACCACCAGGGCTGTAGTGATGGCTGGGGACTTCAACTGCCCGATTGAAGGGGATGGTCGAAGCACCTGCAACTCTGCGAAGCTGGACATCACGTCCAACCTGCTCAGGGAAATGGTGGCCGAAGCATCACTGCGGGACGCTGTGGGCTCCATGGGGGCTGGCTCCGTGAATTTCACGTGGAGCCGCCCCGATGGCTCCGTGCGTTCCCGCATTGACTTTGTGTTCACATCCCGGGCAGTGCAGCAGGTTAGGCATTCTATGGTTCCCTGCTTCTTCTCTGACCACAGGGCCATTCTCTTCCAAGGGGTTCTGGGCCATGGTTTTCCATCTGGCCCAGGCTCCTGGAAGTTGAACTGTGCCTTACTGGAAAGGGAGGAAGTACTGGCTGAGCTTAAGGATGCCTACATCACATGGAAGAATGACAAATGTTACTTTGACTGTATGTCTGATTGGTGGGAATATGCCAAATCTAACATCCGCAGTTTCTTTCAGGCTAAAGGGCGTATCCAGGCATGCGACCGTAAGAGGAACCTCAGAAAACTGCAGCGTGAGCTCCAGTCCCTGGTGGACCTCCAGCGGTGCGGCTGGGATGTGAAGGACGACCTGGATGAGACCAAAAAGAGCCTGAAAAGGCACTTTGAGGAGGAGTCCAGACGCATCGTCTTCCGTTCCAAGGTGGAGAATCTGGAGAAGGGTGAGACGTGTTCTTCCTTCTTTTTCAGGAAACTCCACTCTGGCCATACGCCCCTGACAGAGCTGCGTGATGAGAATGGCATTCCCAGACAGGGGAAGGAGGGCGTGATGAAGGTCGTTCGCGACTACTACAGCGACCTCTACTCCCCTAAGACTACAGACACAGATGAGGCGGATAAGTTCCTGTCAGGTATCACTAACACTATTGATCCTGCAGGTAAATCAGCCATGGACGCTCCCCTGGCGTTGGAGGAGGTGCTCTCTGCCGCTAAATCCTTTAGGCAGGGCAGGACTCCGGGCAGTGATGGTCTCCCAGCAGAGCTCTATGTTGCGCTGTGGGATCTCATTGGCCCGGACCTGCTCGAGCTGTACGAGGAGATGGTGGTGGAGGGCAAAATGCCTCCTTCGCTGAGGGAAGGAATGATCACGATCTTGTACAAGCGTAAGGGGGAGAGATGTGACCTGAAAAATTGGCGTCCCATCTCTCTTCTGAACGTGGACTACAAAATCCTCGCCAAGGTACTGGCCAACCGGCTGAAGGCTGTCATTGGGCAGATCGTTCATCCAGACCAAACCTGCGCCATTCCTGGCCGCAGAATCGCAGACAGCCTTGCCCTCCTCAGAGACACGGTCCATTACGTGAAAGACCGTAATGTGTGCACAGCCCTGATCAGTCTTGATCAGGAAAAGGCCTTTGACCGTGTCTCCCATGAGCTGATGGGCAAGGTACTGCGTAAATTTGGTCTGGGTGAGCTATTCTGTTCGTATGTTAACCTGATGTACCTTGACATTTACAGCTCGGTGTTGGTGAACGGCTGGAAGACTGACCCCTTCTCAGTTCTGTCTGGGGTCAGACAAGGCTGCCCTCTTTCACCTCTTCTTTTTGTTTGTGTTATAGAGCTCTTCGCTGTATCCATCAGGCAAAATCAAGAGATCAGAGGGATCACCGCACCGGGTCCAGACCACCCAGAGGCCAAGTGTTCGCTGTACATGGATGACGTCACGGTGTTCTGCGCAGACCAGAGATCGGTGACGGCACTCGTCCAGACCTGCGAAAACTTCGGCCGTGCTTCAGGAGCAAGGGTCAACCTTGGGAAGTCAGAGGCTATGCTCTTCGGAAAATGGCACCTGTCGTCCTCCACTCCATTTCCATTCACGGTAAAGCCAGACCTCATCAAGATCCTTGGTGTCTGGTTCGGAGGAGATGGAGCGGCCCTGAAGTGCTGGGATGAAAGACTTGCGACGATGCGTCAAAAACTTGGATTGTGGAGTCTCAGAGACCTTACCATCGAAGGGAAAACACTTGTGCTGCGGAATGAGATTCTTCCTGTTCTTCAGTACACCGCCCAGGCCTGGCCACCTCTGGCGGCGATCTGCAAGGCCATCACACGGGCTGTTTTCCACTTCATCTGGGGCTCCAAAATGGACAGAGTCAAGCGGATTGTTATGTACAAAGATCCCCTCAAAGGTGGCAAAGGCATTCCAGACATTCCAACTATGCTGAGAGCCTTTTTTGCATGTAACTGTATCCGCAGAACTTTGATAGACAATTGTGCCGGCTCTGCGGGGAACTCCATGTCCCGCTTCTTCCTCCTACCAATGTGGAGGACCCTTAAATGGGACAAGTGGGACAGCTCCATCCCTTACAACTGGACTACTCCATGGTTCTACCTGGATGTGTCCAAGTTTGTGAGGGAGCACCAACTGGAGGGATTGAAACCCAACTTGTGGAAACCTAAAACTGTCCACAAGCTCATCAGAGCCAAAGACGTAATGGAACCGATTTCAGGGCTCCCTTCAGCAACTGCCAAGTTTGTCTGGGAGTATGTGGCCTCCAAAAGGCTCACAAATAGACACAAAGACATGTCATGGATGGCCATTCAGGGGGGCCTGCCTCACCGGTCATTCATGCACTCCCGAAACTTGTGTAGGTATAGACATTGTCCCTGGTGCTTTGTGCATGAAGAAACCTCCATGCACATCTTCTGGGACTGCACCTACGCACAGTTGTTGTTGGATGCCCTAGAGACTGAATTCAAGGACTCCGTGCCCAGGAACTGTCTTTCATACCTTTCGGTACTGTATGGACTATTCCCGGGCACCCACACATATGGGGCGACCCAGGAAGCCTGGCGCCTTATAAACTGTGTTAAGGACGCTTTGTGGTTTGCCAGAAATCGTCTCATATTGCGGAGGGAGAGAATGTCCGTTCAGGACTGCCGCAGGCTGGTTCACAGCCTGCTCAGAGACTATTCCATCCGGGATAGCCCTGAGGAGGAAGAGGACTAAACCCCTTTTCTTCTGGTCCTTTCCCCTTGTGTGGACTGTTTTATAAGACTTTGGGACCGTGGCCCCTTCCCCCTCACTTCACAATGTCGGTTGTTTTGTTGATGTATTTCTATTTATTGCCCTCCCCTTATATGTGTCTGTCTGGTCAATAAAGCTTCGGGCATGTGATTCCTCCTCCCCCACCCCCTACCCTCCACACCCATAGTCTTGTATACTGTAGTGTAAATGTCACCGTTAGAATGCATAGTGCATAGTATAGTCTATAGTGTGAGTTTATCTTGTGCTGTATTTTATAATATGTACTATACTGTTTGCATGTGTACTGTGTTTTGGCTGTGCTGCGACACGGTATATGTGTGATATTTGTTATCGTCTGTTTTTTGCATTCTTTATGTACAATAAAGACCTGCTTTTTCAATCAAAAATCTGTTCTTATCAGTTTAATATCTGATACGCCCCCTATCTGGGGGCCATATATTAAATGGATTTTTAGAACAGGGAGATGGAAGAAGAGCTTGCTCTGTCCACTCCACGCATTGACCTGGTATTGCAGTACTTCCAGGACCGGTGCACCTTCCTAATCTGTTATCCAAAAAAAGACTATTTCCATTCCTGGCACTTGATTTGGAGTATCAATTGTTTGTGCACCTTTGTATTTAGAAATGCATGCATTTGCTGCTTCAAGGTTTAACCCTTGTGCATAAATACTTTCAAATCCTGCCTCAGTGTATCATTTTGTGACTATTTCTTGACTCCTTGAATTGTACTTTCTGGAATCGAGGCAGTTAATTACTTGACGTGACACTACACTTGATATCAGCATATGCGGCCTAGCCAAAAGACCGGAAGCCTGCCTAAATTAAAGGACTTATCAATCGCTGCGACCTCCCAATAAATATGCAAACGCTATGTGACTTACCTACGATCTTACCACGGAAACATCAACTGGATCAAAGCAATGGAATTTTTGGACCCCCTCCCTCTCGATTTGAAATGGCTTGTTTTTTTTTTTTTTTCTTGATCTCTTATATATTTTTTTTCTTTTCTTTTTGCGCTCTCTTTTCTCTCTCTTTTGTTTTGGGAATTTTTTTTCCTCTTTATTCTCTTTTGTTTTGGGAATTTTTTTTCCTCTTCCATTTTTTTCCAAGCCCAACAATTGATGATCATTGAGAGGGGGATTTAGAAAAAGTATCACTTACCTTCTTCGGACCATCATTTGGGTGGTAACTGCCAATAAAAGAAAACATTGGCCCACCCAGCTCACCTACACATGACTGTCCTGTCTGCCTGTCTGTTCCAAGTGACTGTCTGGCTGTCAGGTTCCGCCGGATTCCGAGTGAGCAGCTTGTGATGTCATAGAGGGCAGATTGTGATGTCACACAAAGGGTCCTGCCACATGAATGCCTGTCCATCTGACTGTCTACTACTACTGCTGCTGAATGGGCTCAAAACAGGAAAGCCGTCATTGCACCTGATTGTGCAAGATTCCTCCTTCTCCTCTGCAGCAGCTAGCTGATTGATTTACTCAGCAGCAGTTCGTCAGGGACACAGGCATGCGGCAGCAAAGAGCGAGGAGACAGCTGGCTGCTGCTGCTTGCCTGTTGGTCGTCTGCCTAGTGGGTGTGTGTCTGTTGACGCGACGTCAACAGACGGGGCGGAGCACATGCAAATTTGGCCTCCTACCCAGCTGAGGCACCCTGCCCGCCCGCCGACGACCTAATCACAAAATCAGTTGGATGGCTACTCGTCCTCCGGTCCCTGTCCAGCACTTCAAGTCCTATTCATACCTGCCGTACAGCCTGGTATCTTTCAGACTGCAACGTCAAAGAAGTGATGTGTGTGTGTTAGATGTGTCCGTGGTGCTGATCTCTTCTCCACCAGTGTTGGTGGCCGAATTCCGGTTTGCGCGCTTTGCTGGGACCCCATTCGGGTTATCGCTTCTCGGCCTTTTGGCTAAGATCAAGTGTAGTATCTGTTCTTATCAGTTGGGTATGGACTGGCCTCTGGCAGAGAATAGAGAAAGGTGAGACTGAGTAGCTGCTCTGATGGGCGGAGGGTGTGGGACCCCTCTGTTTTTTCCCGGGAGTAGTGAAAAGTCTCACTGAGTATCTTCACCTCTGCCTTTGGTAGGAGGTGTTGTTTCCGTAAATCCACTGGTAAGAGGGGGGGAGAAACACTGGGCCTAGTAGTTTGACTCTCTTGACGGGGTTTGTAGCCCCCGAAGGATGAGTCAGCGAAAGGCTCAGTCTAGTATCCAATCCCAGGGAGCGGAGAAAGGTTGGGACTGAGTAGATGGCTCCTGTTCCAGAGGTTCGTAGCCTCTGATGGGGAGACCGCGAAAGGCCCAGCTTAGTACCTTAACCCTGGGAGCGGAGAAACACTGGGACTGAGTAGATTGCTCTTCCGGAGGGGGTGCAGCCCCTAAGGGAGTCTTTCGAAAGGCCCAGTGGAGTACCCATTCCCATGCCAGGGGCTGGAAAATGCCTGCTGGTGAGACGGAGAAAAGCTTGGTCGGACGCTGAAGGGTCGGCTGCCTGGAGTCCGAGGCTGCACTGTGCCCCCGGGGAAACTCGGGGGTGCCGGACATGCACGGGTGATCCCAAGTCACCTTGCACGAATGGCACTTGCACTGCGCACTTCCCTTTAGGTTAGCGCTTCACGTCCTTACCCTGTCCTTTTGGATGGGGTAGGACAATTTTTCACACCCCCCCCCGGCCTTCTGGCTAGGGCCTTATTCTTTTCTTTTTATGATTTGCACGTTTTGCACTCCACGTTTTTTGTTAGTTTGTCACGTTTTTTCATTTGGGTAGTGCGGCTGTCCCTAACGGGCCTTCCGTTCCCCAAACGTGACTGGGACTCTTCACCTTCTGGGGAGAGTCCCGGTTCCCTCGAGGGCAACCCCGAGCCGCAAGGCGGAGGGAAGCCTAAGTCGGGTCTCTCCAAAGCACGGGCTGCGGAGGACCCACCGTCCGAAACCCTTCCGGGGGTGGAGGAAAAGCGGGTCTCTCTAAGCTTCGGCGAAGAGGACCCACCGATCCCTTTTTTCCCTTCCTTGGCCTTATGGTTGAGGGGGGTTAGGGGAACCATGGGGCCTTTCTCCTTTGGGAGAGGGCCACACGTTCGTACGGCTGCCCCCTGTGCACGCGTTTAGTCACGTCACTGGTGGTGGTGGGAGCACACCTCGGGCTCCCTGAGTTTCTTCAAACTCATCTGTTCTTATCAGTTTAATATCTGATACGCCCCCTATCTGGGGGCCATATATTAAATGGATTTTTAGAACAGGGAGATGGAAGAAGAGCTTGCTCTGTCCACTCCACGCATTGACCTGGTATTGCAGTACTTCCAGGACCGGTGCACCTTCCTAATCTGTTATCCAAAAAAAGACTATTTCCATTCCTGGCACTTGATTTGGAGTATCAATTGTTTGTGCACCTTTGTATTTAGAAATGCATGCATTTGCTGCTTCAAGGTTTAACCCTTGTGCATAAATACTTTCAAATCCTGCCTCAGTGTATCATTTTGTGACTATTTCTTGACTCCTTGAATTGTACTTTCTGGAATCGAGGCAGTTAATTACTTGACGTGACACTACACTTGATATCAGCATATGCGGCCTAGCCAAAAGACCGGAAGCCTGCCTAAATTAAAGGACTTATCAATCGCTGCGACCTCCCAATAAATATGCAAACGCTATGTGACTTACCTACGATCTTACCACGGAAACATCAACTGGATCAAAGCAATGGAATTTTTGGACCCCCTCCCTCTCGATTTGAAATGGCTTGTTTTTTTTTTTTTTTCTTGATCTCTTATATATTTTTTTTCTTTTCTTTTTGCGCTCTCTTTTCTCTCTCTTTTGTTTTGGGAATTTTTTTTCCTCTTTATTCTCTTTTGTTTTGGGAATTTTTTTTCCTCTTCCATTTTTTTCCAAGCCCAACAATTGATGATCATTGAGAGGGGGATTTAGAAAAAGTATCACTTACCTTCTTCGGACCATCATTTGGGTGGTAACTGCCAATAAAAGAAAACATTGGCCCACCCAGCTCACCTACACATGACTGTCCTGTCTGCCTGTCTGTTCCAAGTGACTGTCTGGCTGTCAGGTTCCGCCGGATTCCGAGTGAGCAGCTTGTGATGTCATAGAGGGCAGATTGTGATGTCACACAAAGGGTCCTGCCACATGAATGCCTGTCCATCTGACTGTCTACTACTACTGCTGCTGAATGGGCTCAAAACAGGAAAGCCGTCATTGCACCTGATTGTGCAAGATTCCTCCTTCTCCTCTGCAGCAGCTAGCTGATTGATTTACTCAGCAGCAGTTCGTCAGGGACACAGGCATGCGGCAGCAAAGAGCGAGGAGACAGCTGGCTGCTGCTGCTTGCCTGTTGGTCGTCTGCCTAGTGGGTGTGTGTCTGTTGACGCGACGTCAACAGACGGGGCGGAGCACATGCAAATTTGGCCTCCTACCCAGCTGAGGCACCCTGCCCGCCCGCCGACGACCTAATCACAAAATCAGTTGGATGGCTACTCGTCCTCCGGTCCCTGTCCAGCACTTCAAGTCCTATTCATACCTGCCGTACAGCCTGGTATCTTTCAGACTGCAACGTCAAAGAAGTGATGTGTGTGTGTTAGATGTGTCCGTGGTGCTGATCTCTTCTCCACCAGTGTTGGTGGCCGAATTCCGGTTTGCGCGCTTTGCTGGGACCCCATTCGGGTTATCGCTTCTCGGCCTTTTGGCTAAGATCAAGTGTAGTATCTGTTCTTATCAGTTTAATATCTGATACGCCCCCTATCTGGGGGCCATATATTAAATGGATTTTTAGAACAGGGAGATGGAAGAAGAGCTTGCTCTGTCCACTCCACGCATTGACCTGGTATTGCAGTACTTCCAGGACCGGTGCACCTTCCTAATCTGTTATCCAAAAAAAGACTATTTCCATTCCTGGCACTTGATTTGGAGTATCAATTGTTTGTGCACCTTTGTATTTAGAAATGCATGCATTTGCTGCTTCAAGGTTTAACCCTTGTGCATAAATACTTTCAAATCCTGCCTCAGTGTATCATTTTGTGACTATTTCTTGACTCCTTGAATTGTACTTTCTGGAATCGAGGCAGTTAATTACTTGACGTGACACTACACTTGATATCAGCATATGCGGCCTAGCCAAAAGACCGGAAGCCTGCCTAAATTAAAGGACTTATCAATCGCTGCGACCTCCCAATAAATATGCAAACGCTATGTGACTTACCTACGATCTTACCACGGAAACATCAACTGGATCAAAGCAATGGAATTTTTGGACCCCCTCCCTCTCGATTTGAAATGGCTTGTTTTTTTTTTTTTTTCTTGATCTCTTATATATTTTTTTTCTTTTCTTTTTGCGCTCTCTTTTCTCTCTCTTTTGTTTTGGGAATTTTTTTTCCTCTTTATTCTCTTTTGTTTTGGGAATTTTTTTTCCTCTTCCATTTTTTTCCAAGCCCAACAATTGATGATCATTGAGAGGGGGATTTAGAAAAAGTATCACTTACCTTCTTCGGACCATCATTTGGGTGGTAACTGCCAATAAAAGAAAACATTGGCCCACCCAGCTCACCTACACATGACTGTCCTGTCTGCCTGTCTGTTCCAAGTGACTGTCTGGCTGTCAGGTTCCGCCGGATTCCGAGTGAGCAGCTTGTGATGTCATAGAGGGCAGATTGTGATGTCACACAAAGGGTCCTGCCACATGAATGCCTGTCCATCTGACTGTCTACTACTACTGCTGCTGAATGGGCTCAAAACAGGAAAGCCGTCATTGCACCTGATTGTGCAAGATTCCTCCTTCTCCTCTGCAGCAGCTAGCTGATTGATTTACTCAGCAGCAGTTCGTCAGGGACACAGGCATGCGGCAGCAAAGAGCGAGGAGACAGCTGGCTGCTGCTGCTTGCCTGTTGGTCGTCTGCCTAGTGGGTGTGTGTCTGTTGACGCGACGTCAACAGACGGGGCGGAGCACATGCAAATTTGGCCTCCTACCCAGCTGAGGCACCCTGCCCGCCCGCCGACGACCTAATCACAAAATCAGTTGGATGGCTACTCGTCCTCCGGTCCCTGTCCAGCACTTCAAGTCCTATTCATACCTGCCGTACAGCCTGGTATCTTTCAGACTGCAACGTCAAAGAAGTGATGTGTGTGTGTTAGATGTGTCCGTGGTGCTGATCTCTTCTCCACCAGTGTTGGTGGCCGAATTCCGGTTTGCGCGCTTTGCTGGGACCCCATTCGGGTTATCGCTTCTCGGCCTTTTGGCTAAGATCAAGTGTAGTATCTGTTCTTATCAGTTTAATATCTGATACGCCCCCTATCTGGGGGCCATATATTAAATGGATTTTTAGAACAGGGAGATGGAAGAAGAGCTTGCTCTGTCCACTCCACGCATTGACCTGGTATTGCAGTACTTCCAGGACCGGTGCACCTTCCTAATCTGTTATCCAAAAAAAGACTATTTCCATTCCTGGCACTTGATTTGGAGTATCAATTGTTTGTGCACCTTTGTATTTAGAAATGCATGCATTTGCTGCTTCAAGGTTTAACCCTTGTGCATAAATACTTTCAAATCCTGCCTCAGTGTATCATTTTGTGACTATTTCTTGACTCCTTGAATTGTACTTTCTGGAATCGAGGCAGTTAATTACTTGACGTGACACTACACTTGATATCAGCATATGCGGCCTAGCCAAAAGACCGGAAGCCTGCCTAAATTAAAGGACTTATCAATCGCTGCGACCTCCCAATAAATATGCAAACGCTATGTGACTTACCTACGATCTTACCACGGAAACATCAACTGGATCAAAGCAATGGAATTTTTGGACCCCCTCCCTCTCGATTTGAAATGGCTTGTTTTTTTTTTTTTTTCTTGATCTCTTATATATTTTTTTTCTTTTCTTTTTGCGCTCTCTTTTCTCTCTCTTTTGTTTTGGGAATTTTTTTTCCTCTTTATTCTCTTTTGTTTTGGGAATTTTTTTTCCTCTTCCATTTTTTTCCAAGCCCAACAATTGATGATCATTGAGAGGGGGATTTAGAAAAAGTATCACTTACCTTCTTCGGACCATCATTTGGGTGGTAACTGCCAATAAAAGAAAACATTGGCCCACCCAGCTCACCTACACATGACTGTCCTGTCTGCCTGTCTGTTCCAAGTGACTGTCTGGCTGTCAGGTTCCGCCGGATTCCGAGTGAGCAGCTTGTGATGTCATAGAGGGCAGATTGTGATGTCACACAAAGGGTCCTGCCACATGAATGCCTGTCCATCTGACTGTCTACTACTACTGCTGCTGAATGGGCTCAAAACAGGAAAGCCGTCATTGCACCTGATTGTGCAAGATTCCTCCTTCTCCTCTGCAGCAGCTAGCTGATTGATTTACTCAGCAGCAGTTCGTCAGGGACACAGGCATGCGGCAGCAAAGAGCGAGGAGACAGCTGGCTGCTGCTGCTTGCCTGTTGGTCGTCTGCCTAGTGGGTGTGTGTCTGTTGACGCGACGTCAACAGACGGGGCGGAGCACATGCAAATTTGGCCTCCTACCCAGCTGAGGCACCCTGCCCGCCCGCCGACGACCTAATCACAAAATCAGTTGGATGGCTACTCGTCCTCCGGTCCCTGTCCAGCACTTCAAGTCCTATTCATACCTGCCGTACAGCCTGGTATCTTTCAGACTGCAACGTCAAAGAAGTGATGTGTGTGTGTTAGATGTGTCCGTGGTGCTGATCTCTTCTCCACCAGTGTTGGTGGCCGAATTCCGGTTTGCGCGCTTTGCTGGGACCCCATTCGGGTTATCGCTTCTCGGCCTTTTGGCTAAGATCAAGTGTAGTATCTGTTCTTATCAGTTTAATATCTGATACGCCCCCTATCTGGGGGCCATATATTAAATGGATTTTTAGAACAGGGAGATGGAAGAAGAGCTTGCTCTGTCCACTCCACGCATTGACCTGGTATTGCAGTACTTCCAGGACCGGTGCACCTTCCTAATCTGTTATCCAAAAAAAGACTATTTCCATTCCTGGCACTTGATTTGGAGTATCAATTGTTTGTGCACCTTTGTATTTAGAAATGCATGCATTTGCTGCTTCAAGGTTTAACCCTTGTGCATAAATACTTTCAAATCCTGCCTCAGTGTATCATTTTGTGACTATTTCTTGACTCCTTGAATTGTACTTTCTGGAATCGAGGCAGTTAATTACTTGACGTGACACTACACTTGATATCAGCATATGCGGCCTAGCCAAAAGACCGGAAGCCTGCCTAAATTAAAGGACTTATCAATCGCTGCGACCTCCCAATAAATATGCAAACGCTATGTGACTTACCTACGATCTTACCACGGAAACATCAACTGGATCAAAGCAATGGAATTTTTGGACCCCCTCCCTCTCGATTTGAAATGGCTTGTTTTTTTTTTTTTTTCTTGATCTCTTATATATTTTTTTTCTTTTCTTTTTGCGCTCTCTTTTCTCTCTCTTTTGTTTTGGGAATTTTTTTTCCTCTTTATTCTCTTTTGTTTTGGGAATTTTTTTTCCTCTTCCATTTTTTTCCAAGCCCAACAATTGATGATCATTGAGAGGGGGATTTAGAAAAAGTATCACTTACCTTCTTCGGACCATCATTTGGGTGGTAACTGCCAATAAAAGAAAACATTGGCCCACCCAGCTCACCTACACATGACTGTCCTGTCTGCCTGTCTGTTCCAAGTGACTGTCTGGCTGTCAGGTTCCGCCGGATTCCGAGTGAGCAGCTTGTGATGTCATAGAGGGCAGATTGTGATGTCACACAAAGGGTCCTGCCACATGAATGCCTGTCCATCTGACTGTCTACTACTACTGCTGCTGAATGGGCTCAAAACAGGAAAGCCGTCATTGCACCTGATTGTGCAAGATTCCTCCTTCTCCTCTGCAGCAGCTAGCTGATTGATTTACTCAGCAGCAGTTCGTCAGGGACACAGGCATGCGGCAGCAAAGAGCGAGGAGACAGCTGGCTGCTGCTGCTTGCCTGTTGGTCGTCTGCCTAGTGGGTGTGTGTCTGTTGACGCGACGTCAACAGACGGGGCGGAGCACATGCAAATTTGGCCTCCTACCCAGCTGAGGCACCCTGCCCGCCCGCCGACGACCTAATCACAAAATCAGTTGGATGGCTACTCGTCCTCCGGTCCCTGTCCAGCACTTCAAGTCCTATTCATACCTGCCGTACAGCCTGGTATCTTTCAGACTGCAACGTCAAAGAAGTGATGTGTGTGTGTTAGATGTGTCCGTGGTGCTGATCTCTTCTCCACCAGTGTTGGTGGCCGAATTCCGGTTTGCGCGCTTTGCTGGGACCCCATTCGGGTTATCGCTTCTCGGCCTTTTGGCTAAGATCAAGTGTAGTATCTGTTCTTATCAGTTTAATATCTGATACGCCCCCTATCTGGGGGCCATATATTAAATGGATTTTTAGAACAGGGAGATGGAAGAAGAGCTTGCTCTGTCCACTCCACGCATTGACCTGGTATTGCAGTACTTCCAGGACCGGTGCACCTTCCTAATCTGTTATCCAAAAAAAGACTATTTCCATTCCTGGCACTTGATTTGGAGTATCAATTGTTTGTGCACCTTTGTATTTAGAAATGCATGCATTTGCTGCTTCAAGGTTTAACCCTTGTGCATAAATACTTTCAAATCCTGCCTCAGTGTATCATTTTGTGACTATTTCTTGACTCCTTGAATTGTACTTTCTGGAATCGAGGCAGTTAATTACTTGACGTGACACTACACTTGATATCAGCATATGCGGCCTAGCCAAAAGACCGGAAGCCTGCCTAAATTAAAGGACTTATCAATCGCTGCGACCTCCCAATAAATATGCAAACGCTATGTGACTTACCTACGATCTTACCACGGAAACATCAACTGGATCAAAGCAATGGAATTTTTGGACCCCCTCCCTCTCGATTTGAAATGGCTTGTTTTTTTTTTTTTTTCTTGATCTCTTATATATTTTTTTTCTTTTCTTTTTGCGCTCTCTTTTCTCTCTCTTTTGTTTTGGGAATTTTTTTTCCTCTTTATTCTCTTTTGTTTTGGGAATTTTTTTTCCTCTTCCATTTTTTTCCAAGCCCAACAATTGATGATCATTGAGAGGGGGATTTAGAAAAAGTATCACTTACCTTCTTCGGACCATCATTTGGGTGGTAACTGCCAATAAAAGAAAACATTGGCCCACCCAGCTCACCTACACATGACTGTCCTGTCTGCCTGTCTGTTCCAAGTGACTGTCTGGCTGTCAGGTTCCGCCGGATTCCGAGTGAGCAGCTTGTGATGTCATAGAGGGCAGATTGTGATGTCACACAAAGGGTCCTGCCACATGAATGCCTGTCCATCTGACTGTCTACTACTACTGCTGCTGAATGGGCTCAAAACAGGAAAGCCGTCATTGCACCTGATTGTGCAAGATTCCTCCTTCTCCTCTGCAGCAGCTAGCTGATTGATTTACTCAGCAGCAGTTCGTCAGGGACACAGGCATGCGGCAGCAAAGAGCGAGGAGACAGCTGGCTGCTGCTGCTTGCCTGTTGGTCGTCTGCCTAGTGGGTGTGTGTCTGTTGACGCGACGTCAACAGACGGGGCGGAGCACATGCAAATTTGGCCTCCTACCCAGCTGAGGCACCCTGCCCGCCCGCCGACGACCTAATCACAAAATCAGTTGGATGGCTACTCGTCCTCCGGTCCCTGTCCAGCACTTCAAGTCCTATTCATACCTGCCGTACAGCCTGGTATCTTTCAGACTGCAACGTCAAAGAAGTGATGTGTGTGTGTTAGATGTGTCCGTGGTGCTGATCTCTTCTCCACCAGTGTTGGTGGCCGAATTCCGGTTTGCGCGCTTTGCTGGGACCCCATTCGGGTTATCGCTTCTCGGCCTTTTGGCTAAGATCAAGTGTAGTATCTGTTCTTATCAGTTTAATATCTGATACGCCCCCTATCTGGGGGCCATATATTAAATGGATTTTTAGAACAGGGAGATGGAAGAAGAGCTTGCTCTGTCCACTCCACGCATTGACCTGGTATTGCAGTACTTCCAGGACCGGTGCACCTTCCTAATCTGTTATCCAAAAAAAGACTATTTCCATTCCTGGCACTTGATTTGGAGTATCAATTGTTTGTGCACCTTTGTATTTAGAAATGCATGCATTTGCTGCTTCAAGGTTTAACCCTTGTGCATAAATACTTTCAAATCCTGCCTCAGTGTATCATTTTGTGACTATTTCTTGACTCCTTGAATTGTACTTTCTGGAATCGAGGCAGTTAATTACTTGACGTGACACTACACTTGATATCAGCATATGCGGCCTAGCCAAAAGACCGGAAGCCTGCCTAAATTAAAGGACTTATCAATCGCTGCGACCTCCCAATAAATATGCAAACGCTATGTGACTTACCTACGATCTTACCACGGAAACATCAACTGGATCAAAGCAATGGAATTTTTGGACCCCCTCCCTCTCGATTTGAAATGGCTTGTTTTTTTTTTTTTTTCTTGATCTCTTATATATTTTTTTTCTTTTCTTTTTGCGCTCTCTTTTCTCTCTCTTTTGTTTTGGGAATTTTTTTTCCTCTTTATTCTCTTTTGTTTTGGGAATTTTTTTTCCTCTTCCATTTTTTTCCAAGCCCAACAATTGATGATCATTGAGAGGGGGATTTAGAAAAAGTATCACTTACCTTCTTCGGACCATCATTTGGGTGGTAACTGCCAATAAAAGAAAACATTGGCCCACCCAGCTCACCTACACATGACTGTCCTGTCTGCCTGTCTGTTCCAAGTGACTGTCTGGCTGTCAGGTTCCGCCGGATTCCGAGTGAGCAGCTTGTGATGTCATAGAGGGCAGATTGTGATGTCACACAAAGGGTCCTGCCACATGAATGCCTGTCCATCTGACTGTCTACTACTACTGCTGCTGAATGGGCTCAAAACAGGAAAGCCGTCATTGCACCTGATTGTGCAAGATTCCTCCTTCTCCTCTGCAGCAGCTAGCTGATTGATTTACTCAGCAGCAGTTCGTCAGGGACACAGGCATGCGGCAGCAAAGAGCGAGGAGACAGCTGGCTGCTGCTGCTTGCCTGTTGGTCGTCTGCCTAGTGGGTGTGTGTCTGTTGACGCGACGTCAACAGACGGGGCGGAGCACATGCAAATTTGGCCTCCTACCCAGCTGAGGCACCCTGCCCGCCCGCCGACGACCTAATCACAAAATCAGTTGGATGGCTACTCGTCCTCCGGTCCCTGTCCAGCACTTCAAGTCCTATTCATACCTGCCGTACAGCCTGGTATCTTTCAGACTGCAACGTCAAAGAAGTGATGTGTGTGTGTTAGATGTGTCCGTGGTGCTGATCTCTTCTCCACCAGTGTTGGTGGCCGAATTCCGGTTTGCGCGCTTTGCTGGGACCCCATTCGGGTTATCGCTTCTCGGCCTTTTGGCTAAGATCAAGTGTAGTATCTGTTCTTATCAGTTTAATATCTGATACGCCCCCTATCTGGGGGCCATATATTAAATGGATTTTTAGAACAGGGAGATGGAAGAAGAGCTTGCTCTGTCCACTCCACGCATTGACCTGGTATTGCAGTACTTCCAGGACCGGTGCACCTTCCTAATCTGTTATCCAAAAAAAGACTATTTCCATTCCTGGCACTTGATTTGGAGTATCAATTGTTTGTGCACCTTTGTATTTAGAAATGCATGCATTTGCTGCTTCAAGGTTTAACCCTTGTGCATAAATACTTTCAAATCCTGCCTCAGTGTATCATTTTGTGACTATTTCTTGACTCCTTGAATTGTACTTTCTGGAATCGAGGCAGTTAATTACTTGACGTGACACTACACTTGATATCAGCATATGCGGCCTAGCCAAAAGACCGGAAGCCTGCCTAAATTAAAGGACTTATCAATCGCTGCGACCTCCCAATAAATATGCAAACGCTATGTGACTTACCTACGATCTTACCACGGAAACATCAACTGGATCAAAGCAATGGAATTTTTGGACCCCCTCCCTCTCGATTTGAAATGGCTTGTTTTTTTTTTTTTTTCTTGATCTCTTATATATTTTTTTTCTTTTCTTTTTGCGCTCTCTTTTCTCTCTCTTTTGTTTTGGGAATTTTTTTTCCTCTTTATTCTCTTTTGTTTTGGGAATTTTTTTTCCTCTTCCATTTTTTTCCAAGCCCAACAATTGATGATCATTGAGAGGGGGATTTAGAAAAAGTATCACTTACCTTCTTCGGACCATCATTTGGGTGGTAACTGCCAATAAAAGAAAACATTGGCCCACCCAGCTCACCTACACATGACTGTCCTGTCTGCCTGTCTGTTCCAAGTGACTGTCTGGCTGTCAGGTTCCGCCGGATTCCGAGTGAGCAGCTTGTGATGTCATAGAGGGCAGATTGTGATGTCACACAAAGGGTCCTGCCACATGAATGCCTGTCCATCTGACTGTCTACTACTACTGCTGCTGAATGGGCTCAAAACAGGAAAGCCGTCATTGCACCTGATTGTGCAAGATTCCTCCTTCTCCTCTGCAGCAGCTAGCTGATTGATTTACTCAGCAGCAGTTCGTCAGGGACACAGGCATGCGGCAGCAAAGAGCGAGGAGACAGCTGGCTGCTGCTGCTTGCCTGTTGGTCGTCTGCCTAGTGGGTGTGTGTCTGTTGACGCGACGTCAACAGACGGGGCGGAGCACATGCAAATTTGGCCTCCTACCCAGCTGAGGCACCCTGCCCGCCCGCCGACGACCTAATCACAAAATCAGTTGGATGGCTACTCGTCCTCCGGTCCCTGTCCAGCACTTCAAGTCCTATTCATACCTGCCGTACAGCCTGGTATCTTTCAGACTGCAACGTCAAAGAAGTGATGTGTGTGTGTTAGATGTGTCCGTGGTGCTGATCTCTTCTCCACCAGTGTTGGTGGCCGAATTCCGGTTTGCGCGCTTTGCTGGGACCCCATTCGGGTTATCGCTTCTCGGCCTTTTGGCTAAGATCAAGTGTAGTATCTGTTCTTATCAGTTTAATATCTGATACGCCCCCTATCTGGGGGCCATATATTAAATGGATTTTTAGAACAGGGAGATGGAAGAAGAGCTTGCTCTGTCCACTCCACGCATTGACCTGGTATTGCAGTACTTCCAGGACCGGTGCACCTTCCTAATCTGTTATCCAAAAAAAGACTATTTCCATTCCTGGCACTTGATTTGGAGTATCAATTGTTTGTGCACCTTTGTATTTAGAAATGCATGCATTTGCTGCTTCAAGGTTTAACCCTTGTGCATAAATACTTTCAAATCCTGCCTCAGTGTATCATTTTGTGACTATTTCTTGACTCCTTGAATTGTACTTTCTGGAATCGAGGCAGTTAATTACTTGACGTGACACTACACTTGATATCAGCATATGCGGCCTAGCCAAAAGACCGGAAGCCTGCCTAAATTAAAGGACTTATCAATCGCTGCGACCTCCCAATAAATATGCAAACGCTATGTGACTTACCTACGATCTTACCACGGAAACATCAACTGGATCAAAGCAATGGAATTTTTGGACCCCCTCCCTCTCGATTTGAAATGGCTTGTTTTTTTTTTTTTTTCTTGATCTCTTATATATTTTTTTTCTTTTCTTTTTGCGCTCTCTTTTCTCTCTCTTTTGTTTTGGGAATTTTTTTTCCTCTTTATTCTCTTTTGTTTTGGGAATTTTTTTTCCTCTTCCATTTTTTTCCAAGCCCAACAATTGATGATCATTGAGAGGGGGATTTAGAAAAAGTATCACTTACCTTCTTCGGACCATCATTTGGGTGGTAACTGCCAATAAAAGAAAACATTGGCCCACCCAGCTCACCTACACATGACTGTCCTGTCTGCCTGTCTGTTCCAAGTGACTGTCTGGCTGTCAGGTTCCGCCGGATTCCGAGTGAGCAGCTTGTGATGTCATAGAGGGCAGATTGTGATGTCACACAAAGGGTCCTGCCACATGAATGCCTGTCCATCTGACTGTCTACTACTACTGCTGCTGAATGGGCTCAAAACAGGAAAGCCGTCATTGCACCTGATTGTGCAAGATTCCTCCTTCTCCTCTGCAGCAGCTAGCTGATTGATTTACTCAGCAGCAGTTCGTCAGGGACACAGGCATGCGGCAGCAAAGAGCGAGGAGACAGCTGGCTGCTGCTGCTTGCCTGTTGGTCGTCTGCCTAGTGGGTGTGTGTCTGTTGACGCGACGTCAACAGACGGGGCGGAGCACATGCAAATTTGGCCTCCTACCCAGCTGAGGCACCCTGCCCGCCCGCCGACGACCTAATCACAAAATCAGTTGGATGGCTACTCGTCCTCCGGTCCCTGTCCAGCACTTCAAGTCCTATTCATACCTGCCGTACAGCCTGGTATCTTTCAGACTGCAACGTCAAAGAAGTGATGTGTGTGTGTTAGATGTGTCCGTGGTGCTGATCTCTTCTCCACCAGTGTTGGTGGCCGAATTCCGGTTTGCGCGCTTTGCTGGGACCCCATTCGGGTTATCGCTTCTCGGCCTTTTGGCTAAGATCAAGTGTAGTATCTGTTCTTATCAGTTTAATATCTGATACGCCCCCTATCTGGGGGCCATATATTAAATGGATTTTTAGAACAGGGAGATGGAAGAAGAGCTTGCTCTGTCCACTCCACGCATTGACCTGGTATTGCAGTACTTCCAGGACCGGTGCACCTTCCTAATCTGTTATCCAAAAAAAGACTATTTCCATTCCTGGCACTTGATTTGGAGTATCAATTGTTTGTGCACCTTTGTATTTAGAAATGCATGCATTTGCTGCTTCAAGGTTTAACCCTTGTGCATAAATACTTTCAAATCCTGCCTCAGTGTATCATTTTGTGACTATTTCTTGACTCCTTGAATTGTACTTTCTGGAATCGAGGCAGTTAATTACTTGACGTGACACTACACTTGATATCAGCATATGCGGCCTAGCCAAAAGACCGGAAGCCTGCCTAAATTAAAGGACTTATCAATCGCTGCGACCTCCCAATAAATATGCAAACGCTATGTGACTTACCTACGATCTTACCACGGAAACATCAACTGGATCAAAGCAATGGAATTTTTGGACCCCCTCCCTCTCGATTTAAAATGGCTTGTTTTTTTTTTTTTTTCTTGATCTCTTATATATTTTTTTTCTTTTCTTTTTGCGCTCTCTTTTCTCTCTCTTTTGTTTTGGGAATTTTTTTTCCTCTTTATTCTCTTTTGTTTTGGGAATTTTTTTTCCTCTTCCATTTTTTTCCAAGCCCAACAATTGATGATCATTGAGAGGGGGATTTAGAAAAAGTATCACTTACCTTCTTCGGACCATCATTTGGGTGGTAACTGCCAATAAAAGAAAACATTGGCCCACCCAGCTCACCTACACATGACTGTCCTGTCTGCCTGTCTGTTCCAAGTGACTGTCTGGCTGTCAGGTTCCGCCGGATTCCGAGTGAGCAGCTTGTGATGTCATAGAGGGCAGATTGTGATGTCACACAAAGGGTCCTGCCACATGAATGCCTGTCCATCTGACTGTCTACTACTACTGCTGCTGAATGGGCTCAAAACAGGAAAGCCGTCATTGCACCTGATTGTGCAAGATTCCTCCTTCTCCTCTGCAGCAGCTAGCTGATTGATTTACTCAGCAGCAGTTCGTCAGGGACACAGGCATGCGGCAGCAAAGAGCGAGGAGACAGCTGGCTGCTGCTGCTTGCCTGTTGGTCGTCTGCCTAGTGGGTGTGTGTCTGTTGACGCGACGTCAACAGACGGGGCGGAGCACATGCAAATTTGGCCTCCTACCCAGCTGAGGCACCCTGCCCGCCCGCCGACGACCTAATCACAAAATCAGTTGGATGGCTACTCGTCCTCCGGTCCCTGTCCAGCACTTCAAGTCCTATTCATACCTGCCGTACAGCCTGGTATCTTTCAGACTGCAACGTCAAAGAAGTGATGTGTGTGTGTTAGATGTGTCCGTGGTGCTGATCTCTTCTCCACCAGTGTTGGTGGCCGAATTCCGGTTTGCGCGCTTTGCTGGGACCCCATTCGGGTTATCGCTTCTCGGCCTTTTGGCTAAGATCAAGTGTAGTATCTGTTCTTATCAGTTTAATATCTGATACGCCCCCTATCTGGGGGCCATATATTAAATGGATTTTTAGAACAGGGAGATGGAAGAAGAGCTTGCTCTGTCCACTCCACGCATTGACCTGGTATTGCAGTACTTCCAGGACCGGTGCACCTTCCTAATCTGTTATCCAAAAAAAGACTATTTCCATTCCTGGCACTTGATTTGGAGTATCAATTGTTTGTGCACCTTTGTATTTAGAAATGCATGCATTTGCTGCTTCAAGGTTTAACCCTTGTGCATAAATACTTTCAAATCCTGCCTCAGTGTATCATTTTGTGACTATTTCTTGACTCCTTGAATTGTACTTTCTGGAATCGAGGCAGTTAATTACTTGACGTGACACTACACTTGATATCAGCATATGCGGCCTAGCCAAAAGACCGGAAGCCTGCCTAAATTAAAGGACTTATCAATCGCTGCGACCTCCCAATAAATATGCAAACGCTATGTGACTTACCTACGATCTTACCACGGAAACATCAACTGGATCAAAGCAATGGAATTTTTGGACCCCCTCCCTCTCGATTTGAAATGGCTTGTTTTTTTTTTTTTTTCTTGATCTCTTATATATTTTTTTTCTTTTCTTTTTGCGCTCTCTTTTCTCTCTCTTTTGTTTTGGGAATTTTTTTTCCTCTTTATTCTCTTTTGTTTTGGGAATTTTTTTTCCTCTTCCATTTTTTTCCAAGCCCAACAATTGATGATCATTGAGAGGGGGATTTAGAAAAAGTATCACTTACCTTCTTCGGACCATCATTTGGGTGGTAACTGCCAATAAAAGAAAACATTGGCCCACCCAGCTCACCTACACATGACTGTCCTGTCTGCCTGTCTGTTCCAAGTGACTGTCTGGCTGTCAGGTTCCGCCGGATTCCGAGTGAGCAGCTTGTGATGTCATAGAGGGCAGATTGTGATGTCACACAAAGGGTCCTGCCACATGAATGCCTGTCCATCTGACTGTCTACTACTACTGCTGCTGAATGGGCTCAAAACAGGAAAGCCGTCATTGCACCTGATTGTGCAAGATTCCTCCTTCTCCTCTGCAGCAGCTAGCTGATTGATTTACTCAGCAGCAGTTCGTCAGGGACACAGGCATGCGGCAGCAAAGAGCGAGGAGACAGCTGGCTGCTGCTGCTTGCCTGTTGGTCGTCTGCCTAGTGGGTGTGTGTCTGTTGACGCGACGTCAACAGACGGGGCGGAGCACATGCAAATTTGGCCTCCTACCCAGCTGAGGCACCCTGCCCGCCCGCCGACGACCTAATCACAAAATCAGTTGGATGGCTACTCGTCCTCCGGTCCCTGTCCAGCACTTCAAGTCCTATTCATACCTGCCGTACAGCCTGGTATCTTTCAGACTGCAACGTCAAAGAAGTGATGTGTGTGTGTTAGATGTGTCCGTGGTGCTGATCTCTTCTCCACCAGTGT
>NW_028142533.1:0-53598 GCF_055691185.1 Crinia signifera | reverse complement strand
TGGTCCAGGCGCCCTTAAGCCCCCTGCCATCCCCAGGGTTGCCCTGGCAACTGTTGCTGGCCCCCAAAGCGGAAGTGGGCAGGTTCTGGCGCCTTTAAGCCCCCTGCCATGCCCAGGGTTGCCCTGGCAACTGTTGCTGGCCCCCAAAGCGGAAGTGGGCGGGTCCAGGCGCCCTTAAGCCCCCTGCCATGCCCAGGGTTGCCCTGGCAACTGTTGCTGGCCCCCAAAGCGGAAGTGGGCGGGTCCAGTCACCCTTAAGCCCAATGCCATGCCCAGGGTTGCCCTGGCAACTGTTGCTGGCCCCAAAAGCGGAAGTGGGCGGGTCCAGTCCCCCTTAAGCCCCCCGCCATGCCCATGGTTGCCCTGGAAACGGTTGCTGGCCCCTAAAGCGGAAGTGGGCGGGTCCAGGCCCCCTTAAGCCCCCTGCCATGCCCAGGGTTGCCCTGGCAACTGTTGCTGGCCCCAAAGCGGAAGTGGGCGGGTCCAGGCCCCCTTAAGCCCCCTGCCATGCCCAGGGTTGCCCTGGCAACTGCTGCTGGCCCCAAAGCGGAAGTGGGCGGGTCCAGGCCCCCTTAAGCCCCCTGCCATGCCCTGGTTAGCCCTGGCAACTGTTGCTGGCCCCCAAAGCGGAAGTGGGCGGGTCCAGGCCCCCTTAAGCCCCCTGCCATGCCCATGGTTGCCCTGGAAACTGTTGCTGGCCCCCAAAGCGGAAGTGGGCGGGTCCAGGCCCCCTTAAGCCCCCTGCCATGCCCAGGGTAGCCCTGGCAACTGTTGCTGGCCCCAAAAGCGAAAGTGGGCGGGTCCTGGCCCCTCTAAGCCTTCTGCCATGCCCAGTGTTGCCCTGGCAACTGTTGCTGGCCCCCAAAGCGGAAGTGGGCGGGTCCAGGCACCCTTAAGCCCCCTGCCATGCCCAGGGTTGCCCTGGCAACTGTTGCTGGCCCCCAAAGTTGAAGTGGGCGGGTCCAGGCGCCCTTAAGCCCCCTGCCATCCCCAGGGTTGTCCTGGCAACTGTTGCTGGCCCCCAAAGCGGAAGTGGGAGGGTCCAGGCGCCCTTAAGCCCCCTGCCATGCCGAGGGTTGCCCTGGCAACTGTTGCTGGCCCCCAAAGCGGAAGTGGGCGGGTCCTGGCGCCCTTAAGCCCCCTGCCATGCCCAATGTTGCCCTGGCAACTGTTGCTGGCCAGCAAAGCGGAAGTGGGAGGGTCCTGGCGCCCTTAAGCCCCCTGCCATGCCCAGGGTTGCCTTGGCATTTGTTGCTGGCCTCCAAAGCGGATGTGGGCGGGGCCTGGCGCCCTTAAGTCCCCTGCCATGCCCTGGGTTGCCCTGGCAACTGTTGCTGGCCCCCAAAGCGGAAGTGGGCGGGTCCTGACTCCAATAAGCCTACTGCCATGCCCAATATTGCCCTGGCAACTGTTGCTGGCCCCCAAAGCGGAAGTGGGCGGGTCCAGGCGCCCTTAAGCCCCCTGCCATGCCCATGGTTGCCCTGGAAACTGTTGCTGGCCCCCAAAGCGGAAGTGGGCGGGTCCAGGCGCCCTTAAGCCCCCTGCCATGCCCAGGGTTGCCCTGGCAACTGTTGCTGGCCCCCAAAGCGGAAGTGGGCGGGTTCTGGCGCCTTTAAGCCCCCTGCCATGCCCAGGGTTGCCCTGGCAACTGTTGCTGGCCCCCAAAGCAGAAGTGGGCGGGTCAAGGCGCCCTTAAGCCCCCTGCCATGCCCAGGGTTGCCCTGGCAACTGTTGCTGGCCCCCAAAGCGGAAGTGGGCGGGTCCAGGCACCCTTAAGCCCCATGCCATGCCCAGGGTTGTCCTGGCAACTGTTGCTGGCCCCAAAAGCGGAAGTGGGCGGGTCCAGTCCCCCTTAAGCCCCCTGCCATGCCCAGGGTTGCCCTGGCAACTGTTGCTGGCCCCCAAAGCGGAAGTGGGCGGGTCCATGCCCCCTTAAGCCCCCTGCTATGCCCAGGGTTGTCCTGGCAACTGTTGCTGGCCCCCAAAGCGGAAGTGGGCGGGTCCAGGCCCCCTTAAGCCCCCTGCCATGCCCAGGGTTGCCCTGGCAACTGTTGCTGGCCCCCAAAGCGGAAGTGGGCGGTTCTGGGCCCCCTTAAGCCCCCTGCCATGCCCAGGGTTGCCCTGGCAACTGGTGCTGGCCCAAAAGCGGAAGTAGGCGGGTCAAGGCCCCCTTAAGCCCCCTGCCATGCCCAGGGTTGCCCTGGCAACTGTTGCTGGCCCCCAAAGCGGAAGTGGGCGGGTCCAGGCACCTTTAAGCCCCCTGCCATGCCCAGGGTTGCCCTGGCAACTGTTTCTGGCCCCCAAAGCGGAAGTGAGCGGGTTCAGGCCCCCTTAAGCCCCCCTGCCATGCCAGGGTTGCCCTGGCAACTGTTGCTGGCCCCAAAGCGGAAGTGGGCGGGTCCAGGCCCCCTTAAGCCCCCTGCCATGCCCTGGTTAGCCCCGGCAACTGTTGCTGGCCCCCAAAGCGGAAGTGGGCGGGTCCAGGCGCCCTGAAGCCCCCTGCCATGCCCAGGGTTGACCTGGCAACTGTTGCTGGCCCTCAAAGCGGAAGTGGGCGGGTCCAGGCGCCCTTAAGCCCCCTGCCATGCCCAGGGTTGCCCTGGCAACTGTTGCTGGCCCCCAAAGCGGAAGTGGGCGGGTTCTGGCGCCTTTAAGCCCCCTGCCATGCCCAGGGTTGCCCTGGCAACTGTTGCTGGCTCCCAAAGCGGAAGTGGGCGGGTCCAGGCGCCCTTAAGCCCCCTGCCATGCCCAGGGTTGCCCTGGCAACTGTTGCTGGCCCCCAAAGCGGAAGTGGGCGGGTCCAGTCACCCTTAAGCCCCATGCCATGCCCAGGGTTGCCCTGGCAACTGTTGCTGGCCACAAAAGCGGAAGTGGGCGGGTCCAGTCCCCCTTAAGCCCCCTGCCATGCCCATGGTTGCCCTGGAAACGGTTGCTGGCCCCTAAAGCGGAAGTGGGCGGGTCCAGGCCCCCTTAAGCCCCCTGCCATGCCCAGGGTTGCCCTGGCAACTGTTGCTGGCCCCCAAAGCGGAAGTGGGCGGGTCCAGGCCCCCTTAAGCCCCCTGCCATGCCCAGGGTTGCCCTGGCAACTGTTGCTGGCCCCAAAGCGGAAGTGGGCGGGTCCAGGCCCCCTTAAGCCCCCTGCCATGCCCTGGTTAGCCCTGGCAACTGTTGCTGGCCCCCAAAGCGGAAGTGGGCGGGTCCAGGCCCCCTTAAGCCCCCTGCCATGCCCATGGTTGCCCTGGAAACTGTTGCTGGCCCCCAAAGCGGAAGTGGGCGGGTCCAGGCCCCCTTAAGCCCCCTGCCATGCCCAGGGTAGCCCTGGCAACTGTTGCTGGCCCCAAAAGCGGAAGTGGGCGGGTCCTGGCCCCCTTAAGCCCACTGCCATGCCCAGGGTTGCCCTGGCAACTGTTGCTGGCCCCCAAAGCGGAAGTGGGCGGGTCCAGGCCCCCTTAAGCCTTCTGCCAAGCCCAGTGTTGCCCTGGCAACTGTTGCTGGCCCCCAAAGCGGAAGTGGGCGGGTTCTGGCGCCTTTAAGCCCCCTGCCATGCCCTGGTTAGCCCTGGCAACTGTTGCTGGCCCCCAAAGCGGAAGTGGGCGGGTCCAGGCCCCCTTAAGCCCCCTGCCATGCCCATGGTTGCCCTGGAAACTGTTGCTGGCCCCCAAAGCGGAAGTGGGCGGGTCCTGGCGCCCTTAAGCCCCCTGCAATGCCCAGGGTTGCCCTGGCAACTGTTGCTGGCCCCCAAAGCGGAAGTGGGCGGGTCCTGGCCCCCTTAAGCCCCCTGCCATGCCCAGGTTTGCCCTGGCAACTGTTGCTGGCCCCCAAAGCGGAAGTGGGCGGGTCCAGGCACCCTTAAGCCCCCTGCCATGCCCAGGGTTGCCCTGGCAACTGTTGCTGGCCCCCAAAGCGGAAGTGGGCGGGTCCAGGCGCCCTTAAGCCCACTGCCATCCCCAGGGTTGTCCTGGCAACTGTTGCTGGCCCCCAAAGCGGAAGTGGGCGGGTCCTGGCGCCCTTAAGCCCCCTGCCATGCCCAATGTTGCCCTGGCAACTGTTGCTGGCCAGCAAAGCGGAAGTGGGAGGGTCCTTGTGCCCTTAAGCCCCCTGCCATGCCCAGGGTTGCCTTGGCATTTGTTGCTGGCCTCCAAAGCGGATGTAGGCGGGGCCTGGCGCCCTTAAGCCCCCTGCCATGCCCAGGGTTGCCCTGGCAACTGTTGCTGGCCCCCAAAGCGGAAGTGGGCGGGTCCTGACTCCCTTAAGCCTACTGCCATGCCCAATATTGCCCTGGCAACTGTTGCTGGCCCCCAAAGCGGAAGTGGGCGGGTTCTGGCGCCCTTAAGCCCCCTGCCATGCCCAGGGTTGCCCTGGCAAATGTTGCTGGCCCCCAAAGTGGAAGTGGGCGGGTCCAGGCGCCCTTAAGCCCCCTGCCATGCCCAGGGTTGCCCTGGCAACTGTTGCTGGCCCCCAAAGCGGAAGTGGGCGGTTCCAGGCCCCCTGCCATGCCCAGGGTTGCCCTGGCAACTGTTTCTGGCCCCCAAAGCGGAAGTGGGCGGGTCCAGGCACCTTTAAGCCCCCTGCCATGCCCAGGGTTGCCCTGGCAACTGTTGCTGGCCCCCAAAGCGGAAGTGAGCGGGTTCAGGCCCCCTTAAGCCCCCTGCCATGCCCAGGGTTGCTCTGGCAACTGTTGCTGGCCCCAAAGCGGAAGTGGGCGGGTCCAGGCCCCCTTAAGCCCCCTGCCATGCCCTGGTTAGCCCTGGCAACTGTTGCTGGCCCCCAAAGCGGAAGTTGGCGGGTCCAGGCGCCCTTAAGATCCCTGCCATGCCAATGGTTGCCCTGGAAACTGTTGCTGGCCCCCAAAGCGGAAGTGGGCGGGTCCAGGCGCCCTTAAGCCCCCTGCCATGCCCAGGGTTGCCCTGGCAACTGTTGCTGGCCCCCAAAGCGGAAGTGGGCGGGTTCTGGCGCCTTTAAGCCCCCTGCCATGCCCAGGGTTGCCCTGGCAACTGTTGCTGGCCCCCAAAGCAGAAGTGGGCGGGTCAAGGCGCCCTTAAGCCCCCTGCCATGCCCAGGGTTGCCCTGGCAACTGTTGCTGGCCCCCAAAGCGGAAGTGGGCGGGTCCAGGCACCCTTAAGCCCCATGCCATGCCCAGGGTTGTCCTGGCAACTGTTGCTGGCCCCAAAAGCGGAAGTGGGCGGGTCCAGTCCCCCTTAAGCCCCCTGCCATGCCCAGGGTTGCCCTGGCAACTGTTGCTGGCCCCCAAAGCGGAAGTGGGCGGGTCCATGCCCCCTTAAGCCCCCTGCTATGCCCAGGGTTGTCCTGGCAACTGTTGCTGGCCCCCAAAGCGGAAGTGGGCGGGTCCAGGCCCCCTTAAGCCCCCTGCCATGCCCAGGGTTGCCCTGGCAACTGTTGCTGGCCCCCAAAGCGGAAGTGGGCGGTTCTGGGCCCCCTTAAGCCCCCTGCCATGCCCAGGGTTGCCCTGGCAACTGGTGCTGGCCCAAAAGCGGAAGTGGGCGGGTCAAGGCCCCCTTAAGCCCCCTGCCATGCCCTGGTTAGCCCTGGCACTGTTGCTGGCCCCCAAAGCGGAAGTGGGCGGGTCCAAGCCCTTAAGCCCCCTGCCATGCCCAGGGTTGCCCTGGCAACTGTTGCTGGCCCCCAAAGCGGAAGTGGGCGGGTCCAGGCCCCCTTAAGCCCCCTGCCATGCCCAGGGTAGCCCTGGCAACTGTTGCTGGCCCCAAAAGCGGAAGTGGGCGGGTCCTGGCCCCCTTAAGCCTTCTGCCATGCCCAGTGTTGCCCTGGCAACTGTTGCTGGCCCCCAAAGCGGAAGTGGGCGGGTCCAGGCACCCTTAAGCCCCCTGCCATGCCCAGGTTTGCCCTGGCAACTGTTGCTGGCCCCCAAAGCGGAAGTGGGCGGGTCCATGCCCCCTTAAGCCCCCTGCTATGCCCAGGGTTGTCCTGGCAACTGTTGCTGGCCCCCAAAGCGGAAGTGGGCGGGTCCAGGCCCCCTTAAGCCCCTTGCCATGCCCAGGGTTGCCCTGGCAACTGTTGCTGGCCCCAAAGCGGAAGTGGGCGGGTCCAGTCCCCCCTTAAGCCCCCTGCCATGCCCAGGGTTGCCCGGGCAACTGTTGCTGGCCCCCAAAGCGGAAGTGGGCGGGTCCAGGCCCCCTTGAGCCCCCTGCCATGCCCAGGGTTGCCCTGGCAACTGTTGCTTGCCCCAAAGCGGAAGTGGGCGGGTCCAGGCCCCCTTAAGCCCCCTGCCATGCCCAGGGTTGCCCGGGCAACTGTTGCTGGCCCCCAAAGCGGAAGTGGGCGGTTCCAGGCCCCCTTGAGCCCCCTGCCATGCCCAGGGTTGCCCTGGCAACTGTTGCTGGCCCAAAAGCGGAAGTGGGCGGGTCCAGGCCCCCTTAAGCCCCCTGCCATGCCCTGGTTAGCCCTGGCAACTGTTGCTGGCCCCCAAAGCGGAAGTGGGCGGGTCCAGGCGCCCTTAAGCCCCCTGCCATGCCCAGGGTTGCCCTGGCAACTGTTGCTGGCCCCCAAAGCGGAAGTGGGCGGGTCCAGGTACCCTTAAGCCCCCTGCCATGCCCAGGGTTGCCCTGGCAACTGTTGCTGGCCCCAAAAGCGGAAGTGGACGGGTCTTGGCCCCCTTAAGCCCCCTGCCATGCCCAGGGTTGCCCTGGCAACTGGTGCTGGCCCCCAAAGCGGAAGTGGGCGGGTCCAGGCACCTTTAAGCCCCCTGCCATGCCCAGGGTTGCCCTGGCAACTGTTGCTGGCCCCCAAAGCGGAAGTGGGCGGGTCCATGCCCCCTTAAGCCCCCTGCTATGCCCAGGGTTGTCCTGGCAACTGTTGCTGGCCCCCAAAGCGGAAGTGGGCGGGTCCAGGCCCCCTTAAGCCCCCTGCCATGCCCAGGGTTGCCCTGGCAACTGTTGCTGGCCCCAAAGCGGAAGTGGGCGGGTCCAGTCCCCCCTTAAGCCCCCTGCCATGCCCAGGGTTGCCCGGGCAACTGTTGCTGGCCCCCAAAGCGGAAGTGGGCGGGTCCAGGCCCCCTTGAGCCCCCTGCCATGCCCAGGGTTGCCCTGGCAACTGTTGCTTGCCCCAAAGCGGAAGTGGGCGGGTCCAGGCCCCCTTAAGCCCCCTGCCATGCCCAGGGTTGCCCGGGCAACTGTTGCTGGCCCCCAAAGCGGAAGTGGGCGGTTCCAGGCCCCCTTGAGCCCCCTGCCATGCCCAGGGTTGCCCTGGCAACTGTTGCTGGCCCAAAAGCGGAAGTGGGCGGGTCCAGGCCCCCTTAAGCCCCCCTGCCATGCCCTGGTTAGCCCTGGCAACTGTTGCTGCCCCCCAAAGCGGAAGTGGGCGGGTCCAGGCGCCCTTAAGCCCCCTGCCATGCCCAGGGTTGCCCTGGCAACTGTTGCTGGCCCCCAAAGCGGAAGTGGGCGGGTCCAGGTACCCTTAAGCCCCCTGCCATGCCCAGGGTTGCCCTGGCAACTGTTGCTGGCCCCAAAAGCGGAAGTGGACGGGTCTTGGCCCCCTTAAGCCCCCTGCCATGCCCAGGGTTGCCCTGGCAACTGGTGCTGGCCCCCAAAGCGGAAGTGGGCGGGTCCATGCACCTTTAAGCCCCCTGCCATGCCCAGGGTTGCCCTGGCAACTGTTGCTGGCCCCCAAAGCGGAAGTGGGCGGGTCCTGGCCCCCTTAAGCCCCCTGCCATGCCCAGGGTTGCCCTGGCAACTGTTGCTGGCCCCCAAAGCGGAAGTGGGCGGGTCCAGGCGCCCTTAAGCCCCCTGCCATGCCCAGGGTTGCCCTGGCAACTGTTGCTGGCCCCCAAAGCGGAAGTGGGCGGGTCCAGGCCCCCTTAAGCCCCCTGCCATGCCCAGGGTTGCCCTGGCAACTGTTGCTGGCCCCCAAAGCGGAAGTGGGCGGGTCCTGGCCCCCTTAAGCCCCCTGCCTTGCCCAGGGTTGCCCTGGCAACTGTTGCTGGCCCCCAAAGCGGAAGTGGGCGGTTCCTGGCCCCCTTAAGCCCCCTGCCTTGCCAAGTGTTGCCCTGGCAACTGTTGCTGGCCCCCAAAGCGGAAGTGGGAGGGTCCTGGCGCCCTTTAGACCTCTGCCATTCCCAGGGTTGCCCTGGCAACTGTTGCTGGCCCCCAAAGCGGAAGTGGGCGGGTCCTGGCGCCCTTAAGCCCCCTGCCATGCCCAGGGTTGCCCTGGCAACTGTTGCTGGCCCCCAAAGCGGAAGTGGGCGGGTCCTGGCCCCCTTAAGCCCCCTGCCATGCCCAGGGTTGCCCTGGCAACTGTTGCTGGCCCCAAAGCGGAAGTGGGCGGGTCCAGGCCCCCTTAAGCCCCCTGCCATGCCCAGGGTTGCCCTGGCAACTGTTGCTGGCCCCCAAAGCGGAAGTGGGCGGGTCCAGGCACCCTTAAGCCCCATGCCATGCCCAGGGTTGCCCTGGCAACTGTTGCTGGCCCCAAAAGCGGAAGTGGGCGGGTCCAGTCCCCCTTAAGCCCCCTGCCATGCCCAGGTTTGCCCTGGCAACTGTTGCTGGCCCCCAAAGCGGAAGTGGGCGGGTCCATGCCCCCTTAAGCCCCCTGCTATGCCCAGGGTTGTCCTGGCAACTGTTGCTGGCCCCCAAAGCGGAAGTGGGCGGGTCCAGGCCCCCTTAAGCCCCCTGCCATGCCCAGGGTTGCCCTGGCAACTGTTGCTGGCCCCAAAGCGGAAGTGGGCGGGTCCAGTCCCCCCTTAAGCCCCCTGCCATGCCCAGGGTTGCCCGGGCAACTGTTGCTGGCCCCCAAAGCGGAAGTGGGCGGGTCCAGGCCCCCTTGAGCCCCCTGCCATGCCCAGGGTTGCCCGGGCAACTGTTGCTGGCCCCCAAAGCGGAAGTGGGCGGGTCCAGGCCCCCTTAAGCCCCCTGCCATGCCCAGGGTTGCCCGGGCAACTGTTGCTGGCCCCCAAAGCGGAAGTGGGCGGTTCCAGGCCCCCTTGAGCCCCCTGCCATGCCCAGGGTTGCCCTGGCAACTGTTGCTGGCCCAAAAGCGGAAGTGGGCGGGTCCAGGCCCCCTTAAGCCCCCTGCCATGCCCTGGTTAGCCCTGGCAACTGTTGCTGGCCCCCAAAGCGGAAGTGGGCGGGTCCAGGCGCCCTTAAGCCCCCTGCCATGCCCAGGGTTGCCCTGGCAACTGTTGCTGGCCCCCAAAGCGGAAGTGGGCGGGTCCAGGTACCCTTAAGCCCCCTGCCATGCCCAGGGTTGCCCTGGCAACTGTTGCTGGCCCCAAAAGCGGAAGTGGACGGGTCTTGGCACCCTTAAGCCCCCTGCCATGCCCAGGGTTGCCCTGGCAACTGGTGCTGGCCCCCAAAGCGGAAGTGGGCGGGTCCAGGCACCTTTAAGCCCCCTGCCATGCCCAGGGTTGCCCTGGCAACTGTTGCTGGCCCCCAAAGCGGAAGTGGGCGGGTTCAGGCCCCCTTAAGCCCCCTGCCATGCCCAGGGTTGCCCTGGCAACTGTTGCTGGCCCCAAAGCGGAAGTGGGCGGGTCCAGGCCCCCTTAAGCCCCCTGCCATGCCCTGGTTAGCCCTGGCAACTGTTGCTGGCCCCCACAGCGGAATTTGGCGGGTCCAGGCGCCCTTAAGCCCCCTGCCATGCCCATGGTTGCCCTGGAAACTGTTGCTGGCCCCCAAAGCGGAAGTGGGCGGGTCCATTCGCCCTTAAGCCCCCTGCCATGCCCAGGGTTGCCCTGGCAACTGTTGCTGGCCCCCAAAGCGGAAGTGGACGGGTCCAGGTACCCATAAGCCCCCTGCCATGCCCAGGGTTGCCCTGGCAACTGTTGCTGGCCCCCAAAGCGGAAGTGGGCGGGTCCAGGCCCCCTTAAGCCCCCTGCGATGCCCAGGGTTGCCCTGGCAACTGTTGCTGGCCCCCAAAGCGGAAGTGGGCGGGTCCAGGCCCCCTTTAGCCCCCTGCCATGCCCAGTTTTGCCCTGGCAACTTTTGCTGGCCCCCAAAGCGGAAGTGGGCGAGTCCATGCCCCCTTAAGCCCCCTGCCATGCCCAGGGTTGCCCTGGCAACTGTTGCTGGCCCCCAAAGCGGAAGTGGGCGGGTCCAGGCCCCCTTAAGCCCCCTGCCATGCCCAGGTTTGCCCTGGCAACTGTTGCTGGCCCCAAAGCAGAAGTGGGCCGGTCCAGGCCCCCTTAAGCCCCTTGCCATGCCCAGGGTTGCCCTGGCAACTGTTGCTGGCCCCCAAAGCGGAAGTGGGCGGGTCCTGGCCCCTTAAGCCCCCTGCCATTCCCAGGGTTGCCCTGGCAACTGTTGCTGGCCCCCAAAGCGGAAGTGGGCGGGTCCAGGCGCCCTTAAGCCCCCTGCCATGCCCAGGGTTGCCCTGGCAACTGTTGCTGGCCCCCAAAGCGGAAGTGGGCGGGTCCAGGCCCCCTTAAGCCCCCTGCCATGCCCAGGGTTGCCCTGGCAACTGTTGCTGGCCCCCAAAGCGGAAATGGGCGGGTCCTGGCCCCCTTAAGCCCCCTGCCTTGCCCAGGGTTGCCCTGGAAACTGTTGCTGGCCCCCAAAGCGGAAGTGGGCGGTTCCTGGCCCCCTTAAGCCCCCTGCCTTGCCAAGTGTTGCCCTGGCAACTGTTGCTGGCCCCCAAAGCGGAAGTGGGCGGGTCCTGGCGCCCTTAAGCCCTCTGCCATGCCCAGGGTTGCCCTGGCAACTGTTGCTGGCCCCCAAAGCGGAAGTGGGCGGGTCCCTGGCGCCCTTAAGCCCCCTGCCATGCCCAGGGTTGCCCTGGCAACTGTTGCTGGCCCCCAAAGCGGAAGTGGGCGGGTCCTGGCCCCCTTAAGCCCCCTGCCATGCCCAGGGTTGCCCTGGCAACTGTTGCTGGCCCCAAAAGCGGAAGTGGACGGGTCCTGGCACCCTTAAGCCCCCTGCCATGCCCAGGGTTGCCCTGGCAACTGGTGCTGGCCCCCAAAGCGGAAGTGGGCGGGTCCAGGCACCTTTAAGCCCTCTGCCATGCCCAGGTTTGCCCTGGCAACTGTTGCTGGCCCCCAAAGCGGAAGTGGGCGGGTCCATGCCCCCTTAAGCCCCCTGCTATGCCCAGGGTTGTCCTGGCAACTGTTGCTGGCCCCCAAAGCGGAAGTGGGCGGGTCCAGGCCCTCTTAAGCCCCCTGCCATGCCCAGGGTTTCCCTGGCAACTGTTGCTGGCCCCCTAAGCGGAAGTGGGCGGGTCCAGGCGCCCTTAAGCCCTCTGCCATGCCCAGGGTTGCCCTGGCAACTGTTGCTGGCCCCCAAAGCGGAAGTGGGCGGGTCCAGGCGCCCTTAAGCCCCCTGCCATGCCCATGGTTGCCCTGGCAACTGTTGCTGGCCCCCAAAGCGGAAGTGGGCGAGTCCAGGCGCCCTTAAGCCCCCTGCCATGCCCAGGGTTGCCCTGGCAACTGTTGCTGGCCCCCAAAGCGGAAGTGGGCGGGTCCAGGCCCCCTTAAGCCCCCTGCCATGCCCAGGGTTGCCCTGGCAACTGTTTCTGGCCCCCAAAGCGGAAGTGGGCGGGTCCAGGCCCCTTTAAGCCCCCTGCCATGCCCAGGGTTGCCCTGGCAACTGTTGCTGGCCCCCAAAGCGGAAGTGGGCGGGTCCAGGCCCCCTTAAGCCCCCTGCCATGCCCAGGGTTGCCCTGGCAACTGTTGCTGGCCCCCAAAGCGGAAGTGGGCGGGTCCTGGCCCCCTTAAGCCCCCTGCCATGCCCAGGGTTGCCCTGGCAACTGTTGCTGGCCCCAAAGCGGAAGTGGGCGGGTCCAGGCCCCCTTAAGCCCCCTGCCATGCCCATGGTTGCCCTGGAAACGGTTGCTGGCCCCTAAAGCGGAAGTGGGCGGGTCCAGGCCCCCTTAAGCCCCCTGCCATGCCCAGGGTTGCCCTGGCAACTGTTGCTGGCCCCCAAAGCGGAAGTGGGCGGGTCCAGGCCCCCTTAAGCCCCCTGCCATGCCCAGGGTTGCCCTGGCAACTGTTGCTGGCCCCAAAGCGGAAGTGGGCGGGTCCAGGCCCCCTTAAGCCCCCTGCCATGCCCTGGTTAGCCCTGGCAACTGTTGCTGGCCCCCAAAGCGGAAGTGGGCGGGTCCAGGCCCCCTTAAGCCCCCTGCCATGCCCATGGTTGCCCTGGAAACTGTTGCTGGCCCCCAAAGCGGAAGTGGGCGGGTCCAGGCCCCCTTAAGCCCCCTGCCATGCCCAGGGTAGCCCTGGCAACTGTTGCTGGCCCCAAAAGCGGAAGTGGGCGGGTCCTGGCCCCCTTAAGCCCACTGCCATGCCCAGGGTTGCCCTGGCAACTGTTGCTGGCCCCCAAAGCGGAAGTGGGCGGGTCCAGGCCCCCTTAAGCCTTCTGCCAAGCCCAGTGTTGCCCTGGCAACTGTTGCTGGCCCCCAAAGCGGAAGTGGGCGGGTTCTGGCGCCTTTAAGCCCCCTGCCATGCCCTGGTTAGCCCTGGCAACTGTTGCTGGCCCCCAAAGCGGAAGTGGGCGGGTCCAGGCCCCCTTAAGCCCCCTGCCATGCCCATGGTTGCCCTGGAAACTGTTGCTGGCCCCCAAAGCGGAAGTGGGCGGGTCCTGGCGCCCTTAAGCCCCCTGCAATGCCCAGGGTTGCCCTGGCAACTGTTGCTGGCCCCCAAAGCGGAAGTGGGCGGGTCCTGGCCCCCTTAAGCCCCCTGCCATGCCCAGGTTTGCCCTGGCAACTGTTGCTGGCCCCCAAAGCGGAAGTGGGCGGGTCCAGGCACCCTTAAGCCCCCTGCCATGCCCAGGGTTGCCCTGGCAACTGTTGCTGGCCCCCAAAGCGGAAGTGGGCGGGTCCAGGCGCCCTTAAGCCCACTGCCATCCCCAGGGTTGTCCTGGCAACTGTTGCTGGCCCCCAAAGCGGAAGTGGGCGGGTCCAGGCGCCCTTAAGCCCCCTGCCATGCCAAGGGTTGCCCTGGCAACTGTTGCTGGCCCCCAAAGCGGAAGTGGGCGGGTCCTGGCGCCCTTAAGCCCCCTGCCATGCCCAATGTTGCCCTGGCAACTGTTGCTGGCCAGCAAAGCGGAAGTGGGAGGGTCCTTGTGCCCTTAAGCCCCCTGCCATGCCCAGGGTTGCCTTGGCATTTGTTGCTGGCCTCCAAAGCGGATGTAGGCGGGGCCTGGCGCCCTTAAGCCCCCTGCCATGCCCAGGGTTGCCCTGGCAACTGTTGCTGGCCCCCAAAGCGGAAGTGGGCGGGTCCTGACTCCCTTAAGCCTACTGCCATGCCCAATATTGCCCTGGCAACTGTTGCTGGCCCCCAAAGCGGAAGTGGGCGGGTTCTGGCGCCCTTAAGCCCCCTGCCATGCCCAGGGTTGCCCTGGCAAATGTTGCTGGCCCCCAAAGTGGAAGTGGGCGGGTCCAGGCGCCCTTAAGCCCCTGCCATGCCCAGGGTTGCCCTGGCAACTGTTGCTGGCCCCCAAAGCGGAAGTGAGCGGGTTCAGGCCCCCTTAAGCCCCCTGCCATGCCCAGGGTTGCTCTGGCAACTGTTGCTGGCCCCAAAGCGGAAGTGGGCGGGTCCAGGCCCCCTGCCATGCCCAGGGTTGCCCTGGCAACTGTTTCTGGCCCCCAAAGCGGAAGTGGGCGGGTCCAGGCACCTTTAAGCCCCCTGCCATGCCCAGGGTTGCCCTGGCAACTGTTGCTGGCCCCCAAAGCGGAAGTGAGCGGGTTCAGGCCCCCTTAAGCCCCCTGCCATGCCCAGGGTTGCTCTGGCAACTGTTGCTGGCCCCCAAAGCGGAAGTGGGCGGTTCCAGGCCCCCTGCCATGCCCAGGGTTGCCCTGGCAACTGTTTCTGGCCCCCAAAGCGGAAGTGGGCGGGTCCAGGCACCTTTAAGCCCCCTGCCATGCCCAGGGTTGCCCTGGCAACTGTTGCTGGCCCCCAAAGCGGAAGTGAGCGGGTTCAGGCCCCCTTAAGCCCCCTGCCATGCCCAGGGTTGCTCTGGCAACTGTTGCTGGCCCCAAAGCGGAAGTGGGCGGGTCCAGGCCCCCTTAAGCCCCCTGCCATGCCCTGGTTAGCCCTGGCAACTGTTGCTGGCCCCCAAAGCGGAAGTTGGCGGGTCCAGGCGCCCTTAAGATCCCTGCCATGCCAATGGTTGCCCTGGAAACTGTTGCTGGCCCCCAAAGCGGAAGTGGGCGGGTCCAGGCGCCCTTAAGCCCCCTGCCATGCCCAGGGTTGCCCTGGCAACTGTTGCTGGCCCCCAAAGCGGAAGTGGGCGGGTTCTGGCGCCTTTAAGCCCCCTGCCATGCCCAGGGTTGCCCTGGCAACTGTTGCTGGCCCCCAAAGCAGAAGTGGGCGGGTCAAGGCGCCCTTAAGCCCCCTGCCATGCCCAGGGTTGCCCTGGCAACTGTTGCTGGCCCCCAAAGCGGAAGTGGGCGGGTCCAGGCACCCTTAAGCCCCATGCCATGCCCAGGGTTGTCCTGGCAACTGTTGCTGGCCCCAAAAGCGGAAGTGGGCGGGTCCAGTCCCCCTTAAGCCCCCTGCCATGCCCAGGGTTGCCCTGGCAACTGTTGCTGGCCCCCAAAGCGGAAGTGGGCGGGTCCAGGTACCCTTAAGCCCCCTGCCATGCCCAGGGTTGCCCTGGCAACTGTTGCTGGCCCCAAAAGCGGAAGTGGACGGGTCTTGGCACCCTTAAGCCCCCTGCCATGCCCAGGGTTGCCCTGGCAACTGGTGCTGGCCCCCAAAGCGGAAGTGGGCGGGTCCAGGCACCTTTAAGCCCCCTGCCATGCCCAGGGTTGCCCTGGCAACTGTTGCTGGCCCCCAAAGCGGAAGTGGGCGGGTTCAGGCCCCCTTAAGCCCCCTGCCATGCCCAGGGTTGCCCTGGCAACTGTTGCTGGCCCCAAAGCGGAAGTGGGCGGGTCCAGGCCCCCTTAAGCCCCCTGCCATGCCCTGGTTAGCCCTGGCAACTGTTGCTGGCCCCCACAGCGGAATTTGGCGGGTCCAGGCGCCCTTAAGCCCCCTGCCATGCCCATGGTTGCCCTGGAAACTGTTGCTGGCCCCCAAAGCGGAAGTGGGCGGGTCCATTCGCCCTTAAGCCCCCTGCCATGCCCAGGGTTGCCCTGGCAACTGTTGCTGGCCCCCAAAGCGGAAGTGGACGGGTCCAGGTACCCATAAGCCCCCTGCCATGCCCAGGGTTGCCCTGGCAACTGTTGCTGGCCCCCAAAGCGGAAGTGGGCGGGTCCAGGCCCCCTTAAGCCCCCTGCGATGCCCAGGGTTGCCCTGGCAACTGTTGCTGGCCCCCAAAGCGGAAGTGGGCGGGTCCAGGCCCCCTTTAGCCCCCTGCCATGCCCAGTTTTGCCCTGGCAACTTTTGCTGGCCCCCAAAGCGGAAGTGGGCGAGTCCATGCCCCCTTAAGCCCCCTGCCATGCCCAGGGTTGCCCTGGCAACTGTTGCTGGCCCCCAAAGCGGAAGTGGGCGGGTCCAGGCCCCCTTAAGCCCCCTGCCATGCCCAGGTTTGCCCTGGCAACTGTTGCTGGCCCCAAAGCAGAAGTGGGCCGGTCCAGGCCCCCTTAAGCCCCTTGCCATGCCCAGGGTTGCCCTGGCAACTGTTGCTGGCCCCCAAAGCGGAAGTGGGCGGGTCCTGGCCCCTTAAGCCCCCTGCCATTCCCAGGGTTGCCCTGGCAACTGTTGCTGGCCCCCAAAGCGGAAGTGGGCGGGTCCAGGCGCCCTTAAGCCCCCTGCCATGCCCAGGGTTGCCCTGGCAACTGTTGCTGGCCCCCAAAGCGGAAGTGGGCGGGTCCAGGCCCCCTTAAGCCCCCTGCCATGCCCAGGGTTGCCCTGGCAACTGTTGCTGGCCCCCAAAGCGGAAATGGGCGGGTCCTGGCCCCCTTAAGCCCCCTGCCTTGCCCAGGGTTGCCCTGGAAACTGTTGCTGGCCCCCAAAGCGGAAGTGGGCGGTTCCTGGCCCCCTTAAGCCCCCTGCCTTGCCAAGTGTTGCCCTGGCAACTGTTGCTGGCCCCCAAAGCGGAAGTGGGCGGGTCCTGGCGCCCTTAAGCCCTCTGCCATGCCCAGGGTTGCCCTGGCAACTGTTGCTGGCCCCCAAAGCGGAAGTGGGCGGGTCCTGGCGCCCTTAAGCCCCCTGCCATGCCCAGGGTTGCCCTGGCAACTGTTGCTGGCCCCCAAAGCGGAAGTGGGCGGGTCCTGGCCCCCTTAAGCCCCCTGCCATGCCCAGGGTTGCCCTGGCAACTGTTGCTGGCCCCAAAAGCGGAAGTGGACGGGTCTTGGCACCCTTAAGCCCCCTGCCATGCCCAGGGTTGCCCTGGCAACTGGTGCTGGCCCCCAAAGCGGAAGTGGGCGGGTCCAGGCACCTTTAAGCCCTCTGCCATGCCCAGGTTTGCCCTGGCAACTGTTGCTGGCCCCCAAAGCGGAAGTGGGCGGGTCCATGCCCCCTTAAGCCCCCTGCTATGCCCAGGGTTGTCCTGGCAACTGTTGCTGGCCCCCAAAGCGGAAGTGGGCGGGTCCAGGCCCTCTTAAGCCCCCTGCCATGCCCAGGGTTTCCCTGGCAACTGTTGCTGGCCCCCTAAGCGGAAGTGGGCGGGTCCAGGCGCCCTTAAGCCCCCTGCCATGCCCAGGGTTGCCCTGGCAACTGTTGCTGGCCCCCAAAGCGGAAGTGGGCGGGTCCAGGCACCCTTAAGCCCCATGCCATGCCCAGGGTTGTCCTGGCAACTGTTGCTGGCCCCAAAAGCGGAAGTGGGCGGGTCCAGTCCCCCTTAAGCCCCCTGCCATGCCCAGGGTTGCCCTGGCAACTGTTGCTGGCCCCCAAAGCGGAAGTGGGCGGGTCCAGGTACCCTTAAGCCCCCTGCCATGCCCAGGGTTGCCCTGGCAACTGTTGCTGGCCCCAAAAGCGGAAGTGGACGGGTCTTGGCACCCTTAAGCCCCCTGCCATGCCCAGGGTTGCCCTGGCAACTGGTGCTGGCCCCCAAAGCGGAAGTGGGCGGGTCCAGGCACCTTTAAGCCCCCTGCCATGCCCAGGGTTGCCCTGGCAACTGTTGCTGGCCCCCAAAGCGGAAGTGGGCGGGTTCAGGCCCCCTTAAGCCCCCTGCCATGCCCAGGGTTGCCCTGGCAACTGTTGCTGGCCCCAAAGCGGAAGTGGGCGGGTCCAGGCCCCCTTAAGCCCCCTGCCATGCCCTGGTTAGCCCTGGCAACTGTTGCTGGCCCCCACAGCGGAATTTGGCGGGTCCAGGCGCCCTTAAGCCCCCTGCCATGCCCATGGTTGCCCTGGAAACTGTTGCTGGCCCCCAAAGCGGAAGTGGGCGGGTCCATTCGCCCTTAAGCCCCCTGCCATGCCCAGGGTTGCCCTGGCAACTGTTGCTGGCCCCCAAAGCGGAAGTGGACGGGTCCAGGTACCCATAAGCCCCCTGCCATGCCCAGGGTTGCCCTGGCAACTGTTGCTGGCCCCCAAAGCGGAAGTGGGCGGGTCCAGGCCCCCTTAAGCCCCCTGCGATGCCCAGGGTTGCCCTGGCAACTGTTGCTGGCCCCCAAAGCGGAAGTGGGCGGGTCCAGGCCCCCTTTAGCCCCCTGCCATGCCCAGTTTTGCCCTGGCAACTTTTGCTGGCCCCCAAAGCGGAAGTGGGCGAGTCCATGCCCCCTTAAGCCCCCTGCCATGCCCAGGGTTGCCCTGGCAACTGTTGCTGGCCCCCAAAGCGGAAGTGGGCGGGTCCAGGCCCCCTTAAGCCCCCTGCCATGCCCAGGTTTGCCCTGGCAACTGTTGCTGGCCCCAAAGCAGAAGTGGGCCGGTCCAGGCCCCCTTAAGCCCCTTGCCATGCCCAGGGTTGCCCTGGCAACTGTTGCTGGCCCCCAAAGCGGAAGTGGGCGGGTCCTGGCCCCTTAAGCCCCCTGCCATTCCCAGGGTTGCCCTGGCAACTGTTGCTGGCCCCCAAAGCGGAAGTGGGCGGGTCCAGGCGCCCTTAAGCCCCCTGCCATGCCCAGGGTTGCCCTGGCAACTGTTGCTGGCCCCCAAAGCGGAAGTGGGCGGGTCCAGGCCCCCTTAAGCCCCCTGCCATGCCCAGGGTTGCCCTGGCAACTGTTGCTGGCCCCCAAAGCGGAAATGGGCGGGTCCTGGCCCCCTTAAGCCCCCTGCCTTGCCCAGGGTTGCCCTGGAAACTGTTGCTGGCCCCCAAAGCGGAAGTGGGCGGTTCCTGGCCCCCTTAAGCCCCCTGCCTTGCCAAGTGTTGCCCTGGCAACTGTTGCTGGCCCCCAAAGCGGAAGTGGGCGGGTCCTGGCGCCCTTAAGCCCTCTGCCATGCCCAGGGTTGCCCTGGCAACTGTTGCTGGCCCCCAAAGCGGAAGTGGGCGGGTCCTGGCGCCCTTAAGCCCCCCTGCCATGCCCAGGGTTGCCCTGGCAACTGTTGCTGGCCCCCAAAGCGGAAGTGGGCGGGTCCTGGCCCCCTTAAGCCCCCTGCCATGCCCAGGGTTGCCCTGGCAACTGTTGCTGGCCCCAAAAGCGGAAGTGGACGGGTCTTGGCACCCTTAAGCCCCCTGCCATGCCCAGGGTTGCCCTGGCAACTGGTGCTGGCCCCCCAAAGCGGAAGTGGGCGGGTCCAGGCACCTTTAAGCCCTCTGCCATGCCCAGGTTTGCCCTGGCAACTGTTGCTGGCCCCCAAAGCGGAAGTGGGCGGGTCCATGCCCCCTTAAGCCCCCTGCTATGCCCAGGGTTGTCCTGGCAACTGTTGCTGGCCCCCAAAGCGGAAGTGGGCGGGTCCAGGCCCTCTTAAGCCCCCTGCCATGCCCAGGGTTTCCCTGGCAACTGTTGCTGGCCCCCTAAGCGGAAGTGGGCGGGTCCAGGCGCCCTTAAGCCCTCTGCCATGCCCAGGGTTGCCCTGGCAACTGTTGCTGGCCCCCAAAGCGGAAGTGGGCGGGTCCAGGCGCCCTTAAGCCCCCTGCCATGCCCATGGTTGCCCTGGCAACTGTTGCTGGCCCCCAAAGCGGAAGTGGGCGAGTCCAGGCGCCCTTAAGCCCCCTGCCATGCCCAGGGTTGCCCTGGCAACTGTTGCTGGCCCCCAAAGCGGAAGTGGGCGGGTCCAGGCCCCCTTAAGCCCCCTGCCATGCCCAGGGTTGCCCTGGCAACTGTTTCTGGCCCCCAAAGCGGAAGTGGGCAGGTCCAGGCCCCTTTAAGCCCCCTGCCATGCCCAGGGTTGCCCTGGCAACTGTTGCTGGCCCCCAAAGCGGAAGTGGGCGGGTCCAGGCCCCCTTAAGCCCCCTGCCATGCCCAGGGTTGCCCTGGCAACTGTTGCTGGCCCCCAAAGGGGAAGTGGGCGGGTCCTGGCCCCCTTAAGCCCCCTTGCCATGCCCAGGGTTGCCCTGGCAACTGTTGCTGGCCCCAAAGCGGAAGTGGGCGGGTCCAGGCCCCCTTAAGCCCCCTGCCATGCCCATGGTTGCCCTGGAAACGGTTGCTGGCCCCTAAAGCGGAAGTGGGCGGGTCCAGGCCCCCTTAAGCCCCCTGCCATGCCCAGGGTTGCCCTGGCAACTGTTGCTGGCCCCCAAAGCGGAAGTGGGCGGGTCCAGGCCCCCTTAAGCCCCCTGCCATGCCCAGGGTTGCCCTGGCAACTGTTGCTGGCCCCAAAGCGGAAGTGGGCGGGTCCAGGCCCCCTTAAGCCCCCTGCCATGCCCTGGTTAGCCCTGGCAACTGTTGCTGGCCCCCAAAGCGGAAGTGGGCGGGTCCAGGCCCCCTTAAGCCCCCTGCCATGCCCATGGTTGCCCTGGAAACTGTTGCTGGCCCCCAAAGCGGAAGTGGGCGGGTCCAGGCCCCCTTAAGCCCCCTGCCATGCCCAGGGTAGCCCTGGCAACTGTTGCTGGCCCCAAAAGCGGAAGTGGGCGGGTCCTGGCCCCCTTAAGCCCACTGCCATGCCCAGGGTTGCCCTGGCAACTGTTGCTGGCCCCCAAAGCGGAAGTGGGCGGGTCCAGGCCCCCTTAAGCCTTCTGCCAAGCCCAGTGTTGCCCTGGCAACTGTTGCTGGCCCCCAAAGCGGAAGTGGGCGGGTTCTGGCGCCTTTAAGCCCCCTGCCATGCCCTGGTTAGCCCTGGCAACTGTTGCTGGCCCCCAAAGCGGAAGTGGGCGGGTCCAGGCCCCCTTAAGCCCCCTGCCATGCCCATGGTTGCCCTGGAAACTGTTGCTGGCCCCCAAAGCGGAAGTGGGCGGGTCCTGGCGCCCTTAAGCCCCCTGCAATGCCCAGGGTTGCCCTGGCAACTGTTGCTGGCCCCCAAAGCGGAAGTGGGCGGGTCCTGGCCCCCTTAAGCCCCCTGCCATGCCCAGGTTTGCCCTGGCAACTGTTGCTGGCCCCCAAAGCGGAAGTGGGCGGGTCCAGGCACCCTTAAGCCCCCTGCCATGCCCAGGGTTGCCCTGGCAACTGTTGCTGGCCCCCAAAGCGGAAGTGGGCGGGTCCAGGCGCCCTTAAGCCCACTGCCATCCCCAGGTTTGTCCTGGCAACTGTTGCTGGCCCCCAAAGCGGAAGTGGGCGGGTCCAGGCGCCCTTAAGCCCCCTGCCATGCCAAGGGTTGCCCTGGCAACTGTTGCTGGCCCCCAAAGCGGAAGTGGGCGGGTCCTGGCGCCCTTAAGCCCCCTGCCATGCCCAATGTTGCCCTGGCAACTGTTGCTGGCCAGCAAAGCGGAAGTGGGAGGGTCCTTGTGCCCTTAAGCCCCCTGCCATGCCCAGGGTTGCCTTGGCATTTGTTGCTGGCCTCCAAAGCGGATGTAGGCGGGGCCTGGCGCCCTTAAGCCCCCTGCCATGCCCAGGGTTGCCCTGGCAACTGTTGCTGGCCCCCAAAGCGGAAGTGGGCGGGTCCTGACTCCCTTAAGCCTACTGCCATGCCCAATATTGCCCTGGCAACTGTTGCTGGCCCCCAAAGCGGAAGTGGGCGGGTTCTGGCGCCCTTAAGCCCCCTGCCATGCCCAGGGTTGCCCTGGCAAATGTTGCTGGCCCCCAAAGTGGAAGTGGGCGGGTCCAGGCGCCCTTAAGCCCCCTGCCATGCCCAGGGTTGCCCTGGCAACTGTTGCTGGCCCCAAAGCGGAAGTGGGCGGTTCCAGGCCCCCTGCCATGCCCAGGGTTGCCCTGGCAACTGTTTCTGGCCCCCAAAGCGGAAGTGGGCGGGTCCAGGCACCTTTAAGCCCCCTGCCATGCCCAGGGTTGCCCTGGCAACTGTTGCTGGCCCCCAAAGCGGAAGTGAGCGGGTTCAGGCCCCCTTAAGCCCCCTGCCATGCCCAGGGTTGCTCTGGCAACTGTTGCTGGCCCCAAAGCGGAAGTGGGCGGGTCCAGGCCCCCTTAAGCCCCCTGCCATGCCCTGGTTAGCCCTGGCAACTGTTGCTGGCCCCCAAAGCGGAAGTTGGCGGGTCCAGGCGCCCTTAAGATCCCTGCCATGCCAATGGTTGCCCTGGAAACTGTTGCTGGCCCCCAAAGCGGAAGTGGGCGGGTCCAGGCGCCCTTAAGCCCCCTGCCATGCCCAGGGTTGCCCTGGCAACTGTTGCTGGCCCCCAAAGCGGAAGTGGGCGGGTTCTGGCGCCTTTAAGCCCCCTGCCATGCCCAGGGTTGCCCTGGCAACTGTTGCTGGCCCCCAAAGCAGAAGTGGGCGGGTCAAGGCGCCCTTAAGCCCCCTGCCATGCCCAGGGTTGCCCTGGCAACTGTTGCTGGCCCCCAAAGCGGAAGTGGGCGGGTCCAGGCACCCTTAAGCCCCATGCCATGCCCAGGGTTGTCCTGGCAACTGTTGCTGGCCCCAAAAGCGAAGGTGGGCGGGTCCAGTCCCCCTTAAGCCCCCTGCCATGCCCAGGGTTGCCCTGGCAACTGTTGCTGGCCCCCAAAGCGGAAGTGGGCGGGTCCATGCCCCCTTAAGCCCCCTGCTATGCCCAGGGTTGTCCTGGCAACTGTTGCTGGCCCCCAAAGCGGAAGTGGGCGGGTCCAGGCCCCCTTAAGCCCCCTGCCATGCCCAGGGTTGCCCTGGCAACTGTTGCTGGCCCCCAAAGCGGAAGTGGGCGGTTCTGGGCCCCCTTAAGCCCCCTGCCATGCCCAGGGTTGCCCTGGCAACTGTTGCTGGCCCCAAAGCGGAAGTGGGCGGTTCTGGGCCCCCTTAAGCCCCCTGCCATGCCCAGGGTTGCCCTGGCAACTGGTGCTGGCCCAAAAGCGGAAGTGGGCGGGTCAAGGCCCCCTTAAGCCCCCTGCCATGCCCTGGTTAGCCCTGGCAACTGTTGCTGGCCCCCAAAGCGGAAGTGGGCGGGTCCAAGCCCTTAAGCCCCCTGCCATGCCCAGGGTTGCCCTGGCAACTGTTGCTGGCCCCCAAAGCGGAAGTGGGCGGGTCCAGGCCCCCTTAAGCCCCCTGCCATGCCCAGGGTAGCCCTGGCAACTGTTGCTGGCCCCAAAAGCGGAAGTGGGCGGGTCCTGGCCCCCTTAAGCCTTCTGCCATGCCCAGTGTTGCCCTGGCAACTGTTGCTGGCCCCCAAAGCGGAAGTGGGCGGGTCCAGGCACCCTTAAGCCCCCTGCCATGCCCAGGTTTGCCCTGGCAACTGTTGCTGGCCCCCAAAGCGGAAGTGGGCGGGTCCATGCCCCCTTAAGCCCCTGCTATGCCCAGGGTTGTCCTGGCAACTGTTGCTGGCCCCCAAAGCGGAAGTGGGCGGGTCCAGGCCCCCTTAAGCCCCTGCCATGCCCAGGGTTGCCCTGGCAACTGTTGCTGGCCCCAAAGCGGAAGTGGGCGGGTCCAGTCCCCCTTAAGCCCCCTGCCATGCCCAGGGTTGCCCGGGCAACTGTTGCTGGCCCCCAAAGCGGAAGTGGGCGGGGTCCAGGCCCCCTTGAGCCCCCTGCCATGCCCAGGGTTGCCCTGGCAACTGTTGCTTGCCCCAAAGCGGAAGTGGGCGGGTCCAGGCCCCCTTAAGCCCCCTGCCATGCCCAGGGTTGCCCGGGCAACTGTTGCTGGCCCCCAAAGCGGAAGTGGGCGGTTCCAGGCCCCCTTGAGCCCCCTGCCATGCCCAGGGTTGCCCTGGCAACTGTTGCTGGCCCAAAAGCGGAAGTGGGCGGGTCCAGGCCCCCTTAAGCCCCCTGCCATGCCCTGGTTAGCCCTGGCAACTGTTGCTGGCCCCCAAAGCGGAAGTGGGCGGGTCCAGGCGCCCTTAAGCCCCCTGCCATGCCCAGGGTTGCCCTGGCAACTGTTGCTGGCCCCCAAAGCGGAAGTGGGCGGGTCCAGGTACCCTTAAGCCCCCTGCCATGCCCAGGGTTGCCCTGGCAACTGTTGCTGGCCCCAAAAGCGGAAGTGGACGGGTCTTGGCCCCCTTAAGCCCCCTGCCATGCCCAGGGTTGCCCTGGCAACTGGTGCTGGCCCCCAAAGCGGAAGTGGGCGGGTCCAGGCACCTTTAAGCCCCCTGCCATGCCCAGGGTTGCCCTGGCAACTGTTGCTGGCCCCCAAAGCGGAAGTGGGCGGGTCCATGCCCCCTTAAGCCCCCTGCTATGCCCAGGGTTGTCCTGGCAACTGTTGCTGGCCCCCAAAGCGGAAGTGGGCGGGTCCAGGCCCCCTTAAGCCCCCTGCCATGCCCAGGGTTGCCCTGGCAACTGTTGCTGGCCCCAAAGCGGAAGTGGGCGGGTCCAGTCCCCCCTTAAGCCCCCTGCCATGCCCAGGGTTGCCCGGGCAACTGTTGCTGGCCCCCAAAGCGGAAGTGGGCGGGTCCAGGCCCCCTTGAGCCCCTGCCATGCCCAGGGTTGCCCTGGCAACTGTTGCTTGCCCCAAAGCGGAAGTGGGCGGGTCCAGGCCCCCTTAAGCCCCCTGCCATGCCCAGGGTTGCCCGGGCAACTGTTGCTGGCCCCCAAAGCGGAAGTGGGCGGTTCCAGGCCCCCTTGAGCCCCCTGCCATGCCCAGGGTTGCCCTGGCAACTGTTGCTGGCCCAAAAGCGGAAGTGGGCGGGTCCAGGCCCCCTTAAGCCCCCTGCCATGCCCTGGTTAGCCCTGGCAACTGTTGCTGGCCCCCAAAGCGGAAGTGGGCGGGTCCAGGCGCCCTTAAGCCCCCTGCCATGCCCAGGGTTGCCCTGGCAACTGTTGCTGGCCCCCAAAGCGGAAGTGGGCGGGTCCAGGTACCCTTAAGCCCCCTGCCATGCCCAGGGTTGCCCTGGCAACTGTTGCTGGCCCCAAAAGCGGAAGTGGACGGGTCTTGGCCCCCTTAAGCCCCCTGCCATGCCCAGGGTTGCCCTGGCAACTGGTGCTGGCCCCCAAAGCGGAAGTGGGCGGGTCCATGCACCTTTAAGCCCCCTGCCATGCCCAGGGTTGCCCTGGCAACTGTTGCTGGCCCCCAAAGCGGAAGTGGGCGGGTCCTGGCCCCCTTAAGCCCCTGCCATGCCCAGGGTTGCCCTGGCAACTGTTGCTGGCCCCCAAAGCGGAAGTGGGCGGGTCCAGGCGCCCTTAAGCCCCCTGCCATGCCCAGGGTTGCCCTGGCAACTGTTGCTGGCCCCCAAAGCGGAAGTGGGCGGGTCCAGGCCCCCTTAAGCCCCCTGCCATGCCCAGGGTTGCCCTGGCAACTGTTGCTGGCCCCCAAAGCGGAAGTGGGCGGGTCCTGGCCCCCTTAAGCCCCCTGCCTTGCCCAGGGTTGCCCTGGCAACTGTTGCTGGCCCCCAAAGCGGAAGTGGGCGGTTCCTGGCCCCCTTAAGCCCCCTGCCTTGCCAAGTGTTGCCCTGGCAACTGTTGCTGGCCCCCAAAGCGGAAGTGGGAGGGTCCTGGCGCCCTTTAGACCCCTGCCATTCCCAGGGTTGCCCTGGCAACTGTTGCTGGCCCCCAAAGCGGAAGTGGGCGGGTCCTGGCGCCCTTAAGCCCCCTGCCATGCCCAGGGTTGCCCTGGCAACTGTTGCTGGCCCCCAAAGCGGAAGTGGGCGGGTCCTGGCCCCCTTAAGTCCCCTGCCATGCCCAGGGTTGCCCTGGCAACTGTTGCTGGCCCCAAAGCGGAAGTGGGCGGGTCCAGGCCCCCTTAAGCCCCCTGCCATGCCCAGGGTTGCCCTGGCAACTGTTGCTGGCCCCCAAAGCGGAAGTGGGCGGGTCCAGGCACCCTTAAGCCCCATGCCATGCCCAGGGTTGCCCTGGCAACTGTTGCTGGCCCCAAAAGCGGAAGTGGGCGGGTCCAGTCCCCCTTAAGGCCCCCTGCCATGCCCAGGTTTGCCCTGGCAACTGTTGCTGGCCCCCAAAGCGGAAGTGGGCGGGTCCATGCCCCCTTAAGCCCCCTGCTATGCCCAGGGTTGTCCTGGCAACTGTTGCTGGCCCCCAAAGCGGAAGTGGGCGGGTCCAGGCCCCCTTAAGCCCCCTGCCATGCCCAGGGTTGCCCTGGCAACTGTTGCTGGCCCCAAAGCGGAAGTGGGCGGGTCCAGTCCCCCCTTAAGCCCCCTGCCATGCCCAGGGTTGCCCGGGCAACTGTTGCTGGCCCCCAAAGCGGAAGTGGGCGGGTCCAGGCCCCCTTAAGCCCCCTGCCATGCCCAGGGTTGCCCTGGCAACTGTTGCTGGCCCCAAAGCGGAAGTGGGCGGGTCCAGTCCCCCCTTAAGCCCCCTGCCATGCCCAGGGTTGCCCGGGCAACTGTTGCTGGCCCCCAAAGCGGAAGTGGGCGGGTCCAGGCCCCCTTGAGCCCCCTGCCATGCCCAGGGTTGCCCGGGCAACTGTTGCTGGCCCCCAAAGCGGAAGTGGGCGGGTCCAGGCCCCCTTAAGCCCCCTGCCATGCCCAGGGTTGCCCGGGCAACTGTTGCTGGCCCCCAAAGCGGAAGTGGGCGGTTCCAGGCCCCCTTGAGCCCCCTGCCATGCCCAGGGTTGCCCTGGCAACTGTTGCTGGCCCAAAAGCGGAAGTGGGCGGGTCCAGGCCCCCTTAAGCCCCCTGCCATGCCCTGGTTAGCCCTGGCAACTGTTGCTGGCCCCCAAAGCGGAAGTGGGCGGGTCCAGGCGCCCTTAAGCCCCCTGCCATGCCCAGGGTTGCCCTGGCAACTGTTGCTGGCCCCCAAAGCGGAAGTGGGCGGGTCCAGGTACCCTTAAGCCCCCTGCCATGCCCAGGGTTGCCCTGGCAACTGTTGCTGGCCCCAAAAGCGAAAGTGGACGGGTCTTGGCACCCTTAAGCCCCCTGCCATGCCCAGGGTTGCCCTGGCAACTGGTGCTGGCCCCCAAAGCGGAAGTGGGCGGGTCCAGGCACCTTTAAGCCCCCTGCCATGCCCAGGGTTGCCCTGGCAACTGTTGCTGGCCCCCAAAGCGGAAGTGGGCGGGTTCAGGCCCCCTTAAGCCCCCTGCCATGCCCAGGGTTGCCCGGGCAACTGTTGCTGGCCCCCAAAGCGGAAGTGGGCGGTTCCAGGCCCCCTTGAGCCCCCTGCCATGCCCAGGGTTGCCCTGGCAACTGTTGCTGGCCCAAAAGCGGAAGTGGGCGGGTCCAGGCCCCCTTAAGCCCCCTGCCATGCCCTGGTTAGCCCTGGCAACTGTTGCTGGCCCCCAAAGCGGAAGTGGGCGGGTCCAGGCGCCCTTAAGCCCCCTGCCATGCCCAGGGTTGCCCTGGCAACTGTTGCTGGCCCCCAAAGCGGAAGTGGGCGGGTCCAGGTACCCTTAAGCCCCCTGCCATGCCCAGGGTTGCCCTGGCAACTGTTGCTGGCCCCAAAAGCGAAAGTGGACGGGTCTTGGCACCCTTAAGCCCCCTGCCATGCCCAGGGTTGCCCTGGCAACTGGTGCTGGCCCCCAAAGCGGAAGTGGGCGGGTCCAGGCACCTTTAAGCCCCCTGCCATGCCCAGGGTTGCCCTGGCAACTGTTGCTGGCCCCCAAAGCGGAAGTGGGCGGGTTCAGGCCCCCTTAAGCCCCCTGCCATGCCCAGGGTTGCCCTGGCAACTGTTGCTGGCCCCAAAGCGGAAGTGGGCGGGTCCAGGCCCCCTTAAGCCCCCTGCCATGCCCTGGTTAGCCCTGGCAACTGTTGCTGGCCCCCACAGCGGAATTTGGCGGGTCCAGGCGCCCTTAAGCCCCCTGCCATGCCCATGGTTGCCCTGGAAACTGTTGCTGGCCCCAAAGCGGAAGTGGGCGGGTCCATTCGCCCTTAAGCCCCCTGCCATGCCCAGGGTTGCCCTGGCAACTGTTGCTGGCCCCAAAGCGGAAGTGGACGGGTCCAGGTACCCATAAGCCCCCTGCCATGCCCAGGGTTGCCCTGGCAACTGTTGCTGGCCCCCAAAGCGGAAGTGGGCGGGTCCAGGCCCCCTTAAGCCCCCTGCGATGCCCAGGGTTGCCCTGGCAACTGTTGCTGGCCCCCAAAGCGGAAGTGGGCGGGTCCAGGCCCCCTTTAGCCCCCTGCCATGCCCAGTTTTGCCCTGGCAACTTTTGCTGGCCCCCAAAGCGGAAGTGGGCGAGTCCATGCCCCCTTAAGCCCCCTGCCATGCCCAGGGTTGCCCTGGCAACTGTTGCTGGCCCCCAAAGCGGAAGTGGGCGGGTCCAGGCCCCCTTAAGCCCCCTGCCATGCCCAGGTTTGCCCTGGCAACTGTTGCTGGCCCCAAAGCAGAAGTGGGCCGGTCCAGGCCCCCTTAAGCCCCTTGCCATGCCCAGGGTTGCCCTGGCAACTGTTGCTGGCCCCCAAAGCGGAAGTGGGCGGGTCCTGGCCCCTTAAGCCCCCTGCCATTCCCAGGGTTGCCCTGGCAACTGTTGCTGGCCCCCAAAGCGGAAGTGGGCGGGTCCAGGCGCCCTTAAGCCCCCTGCCATGCCCAGGGTTGCCCTGGCAACTGTTGCTGGCCCCCAAAGCGGAAGTGGGCGGGTCCAGGCCCCCTTAAGCCCCCTGCCATGCCCAGGGTTGCCCTGGCAACTGTTGCTGGCCCCCAAAGCGGAAATGGGCGGGTCCTGGCCCCCTTAAGCCCCCTGCCTTGCCCAGGGTTGCCCTGGAAACTGTTGCTGGCCCCCAAAGCGGAAGTGGGCGGTTCCTGGCCCCCTTAAGCCCCCTGCCTTGCCAAGTGTTGCCCTGGCAACTGTTGCTGGCCCCCAAAGCGGAAGTGGGCGGGTCCTGGCGCCCTTAAGCCCTCTGCCATGCCCAGGGTTGCCCTGGCAACTGTTGCTGGCCCCCAAAGCGGAAGTGGGCGGGTCCAGGCGCCCTTAAGCCCCCTGCCATGCCCAGGGTTGCCCTGGCAACTGTTGCTGGCCCCCAAAGCGGAAGTGGGCGGGTCCTGGCCCCCTTAAGCCCCCTGCCATGCCCAGGGTTGCCCTGGCAACTGTTGCTGGCCCCAAAGCGGAAGTGGGCGGGTCCAGGCCCTCTTAAGCCCCCTGCCATGCCCAGGGTTGCCCTGGCAACTGTTGCTGGCCCCCAAAGCGGAAGTGGGCGGGTCCAGGCGCCCTTAAGCCCCCTGCCATGCCCATGGTTGCCCTGGCAACTGTTGCTGGCCCCCAAAGCGGAAGTGGGCGAGTCCAGGCGCCCTTAAGCCCCCTGCCATGCCCAGGGTTGCCCTGGCAACTGTTGCTGGCCCCCAAAGCGGAAGTGGGCGGGTCCAGGCCCCCTTAAGCCCCCTGTCATGCCCAGGGTTGCCCTGGCAACTGTTTCAGTTTCTGGCCCCCAAAGCGGAAGTGGGCAGGTCCAGGCCCCTTTAAGCCCCCTGCCATGCCCAGGGTTGCCCTGGCAACTGTTGCTGGCCCCCAAAGCGGAAGTGGGCGGGTCCAGGCCCCCTTAAGCCCCCTGCGATGCCCAGGGTTGCCCTGGCAACTGTTGCTGGCCCCCAAAGCGGAAGTGGGCGGGTCCAGGCCCCCTTAAGCCCCCTGCCATGCCCAGTTTTGCCCTGGCAACTGTTGCTGGCCCCCAAAGCGGAAGTGGGCGGGTCCATGCCCCCTTAAGCCCCCTGCCATGCCCAGGGTGGCCCTGGCAACTGTTGCTGGCCCCCAAAGCGGAAGTGGGCCGGTCCAGGCCCCCTTAAGCCCCCTGCCATGCCCAGGGTTGCCCTGGCAACTGTTGCTGGCCCCCAAAGCGGAAGTGGGCGGGTCCTGGCCCCCTTAAGCCCCCTGCCATGCCCAGGGTTGCCCTGGCAACTGTTGCTGGCCCCCAAAGCGGAAGTGGGCGGGTCCAGGCGCCCTTAAGCCCCCTGCCATGCCCAGGGTTGCCCTGGCAACTGTTGCTGGCCCCCAAAGCGGAAGTGGGCGGGTCCAGGGACCCTTAAGCCCCCTGCCATGCCCAGGGTTGCCCTGGCAACTGTTGCTGGCCCCCAAAGCGGAAGTGGGCGGGTCCTGGCCCCCTTAAGCCCCCTGCCTTGCCCAGGGTTGCCCTGGCAACTGTTGCTGGCCCCCAAAGCGGAAATGGGCGGGTCCTGGCCCCCTTAAGCCCCCTGCCTTGCCCAGGGTTGCCCTGGCAACTGTTGCTGGCCCCCAAAGCGGAAGTGGGCGGTTCCTGGCCCCCTTAAGCCCCCTGCCTTGCCAAGTGTTGCCCTGGCAACTGTTGCTGGCCCCCAAAGCGGAAGTGGGCGGGTCCTGGCGCCCTTTAGCCCCCTGCCATTCCCAGGGTTGCCCTGGCAACTGTTGCTGGCCCCCAAAGCGGAAGTGGGCGGGTCCTAGCGCCCTTAAGCCCCCTGCCATGCCCAGGGTTGCCGTGGCAACTGTTGCTGGCCCCCAAAGCGGAAGTGGGCGGGTCCTGGCCCCCTTAAGCCCCCTGCCATGCCCAGGGTTGCCTGGCAACTTTTGCTGGCCCCAAAGCGGAAGTGGGCCGGTCCAGGCCCCCTTAAGCCCCCTGCCATGCCCAGGGTTGCCCTGGCAACTGTTGCTGGCCCCCAAAGCGGAAGTGGGCGGGTCCTGGCCCCCTTAAGCCCCTGCCATGCCCAGGGTTGCCCTGGCAACTGTTGCTGGCCCCCAAAGCGGAAGTGGGCGGGTCCAGGCGCCCTTAAGCCCCCTGCCATGCCCAGGGCTGCCCTGGCAACTGTTGCTGGCCCCCAAAGCGGAAGTGGGCGGGTCCAGGCCCCCTTAAGCCCCCTGCCATGCCCAGGGTTGCCTGGCAACTGTTGCTGGCCCCCAAAGCGGAAGTGGGCGGGTCCAGGCCCCCTTAAGCCCCCTGCCATGCCCAGGGTTGCCCTGGCAACTGTTGCTGGCCCCAAAGCGGAAGTGGGCGGGTCCAGGCCCCCCTTAAGCCCCCTGCGATGCCCAGGGTTGCCCTGGCAACTGTTGCTGGCCCCCAAAGGCGGAAGTGGGCGGGTCCTGGCCCCCTTAAGCCCCCTGCCATGCCCAGGGTTGCCCTGGCAACTGTTGCTGGCCCCAAAGCGGAAGTGGGCCGGTCCAGGCCCCCTTAAGCCCCCTGCCATGCCCAGGGTTGCCCTGGCAACTGTTGCTGGCCCCCAAAGCGGAAGTGGGCGAGTCCATGTCCCCTTAAGCCCCCTGCCATGCCGAGGGTTGCACTGGCAACTGTTGCTGGCCCCCAAAGCGGAAGTGGGCGGGTCTTGGCCCCCTTAAGCCCCCTGCCATGCCCAGGGTTGCCCTGGCAACTGTTGTTGGCCCCCAAAGCGGAAGTGTGCGGGTCCAGCCCCCTTAAGCCCCCTGCCATGCCCAGGGTTGCCCTGGCAACTGTTGCTGGCCCCAAAGCGGAAGTGGGCCGGTCCAGGCCCCCTTAAGCCCCCTGCCATGCCCAGGGTTGCCCTGGCAACTGTTGCTGGCCTCCAAAGCGGAAGTGGGCGGGTCCTGGCCCCCTTAAGCCCCCTGCCATTCCCAGGGTTGCCCTGGCAACTGTTGCTGGCCCCCAAAGCGGAAGTGGGGCGGGTCCAGGCGCCCTTAAGCCCCCTGCCATGCCCAGGGTTGCCCTGGCAACTGTTGCTGGCCCCCAAAGCGGAAGTGGGCGGGTCCAGGCCCCCTTAAGCCCCCTGCCATGCCCAGGGTTGCCCTGGCAACTGTTGCTGGCCCCCAAAGCGAAGTGGGCGGGTCCTGGCCCCCTTAAGCCCCCTGCCATGCCCAGGTTTGCCCTGGCAACTGTTGCTGGCCCCAAAGCGGAAGTGGGCGGGTCCAGGCCCTCTTAAGCCCCCCTGCCATGCCCAGGGTTGCCCTGGCAACTGTTGCTGGCCCCCAAAGCGGAAGTGGGCGGGTCCAGGCGCCCTTAAGCCCTCTGCCATGCCCAGGGTTGCCCTGGCAACTGTTGCTGGCCCCCAAAGCGGATGTAGGCGGGGCCTGGCGCCCTTAAGCCCCCTGCCATGCCCAGGGTTGCCCTGGCAACTGTTGCTGGCCCCCAAAGCGGAAGTGGGCGAGTCCAGGCGCCCTTAAGCCCCCTGCCATGCCCAGGGTTGCCCTGGCAACTGTTGCTGCCCCCAAAGCGGAAGTGGGCGGGTTCTGGCGCCCTTAAGCCACCTGCCATGCCCAGGGTTGCCCTGGCAAATGTTGCTGGCCCCCAAAGTGGAAGTGGGCGGGTCCAGGCGCCCTTAAGCCCCCTGCCATGCCCTGGGTTGCCCTGGCAACTGTTGCTGGCCCCCAAAGCGGAAGTGGGCGGGTCCTGGCGCCCTTAAGCCCCTGCCATTCCCAGGGTTGCCCTGGCAACTGTTGCTGGCCCCCAAAGCAGAAGTGGGCGGGTCCTGGCCCCCTTAAGCCCCCTGCCATGCCCAGGTTTGCCCTGGCAACTGTTGCTGGCCCCAAAGCGGAAGTGGGCGGGTCCTGGCACCCTTAAGCCCCCTGCCATGCCCAGGGTTGCCCTGGCAACTGTTGCTGGCCCCCAAAGCGGAAGTGGGCGGGTCCAGGCCCCCTTAAGCCCCCTGCCATCCCCAGGGTTGTCCTGGCAACTGTTGCTGGCCCCCAAAGCGGAAGTGGGCGGGTCCAGGCACCCTTAAGCCCCTGCCATGCCCAGGGTTGCCCTGGCACTGTTGCTGGCCCCAAAGCGGAAGTGGGCGGGTCCAGGCACCTTTAAGCCCCCTGCCATGCCCAGCGTTGCCCTGGCAACTGTTGCTGGCCCCCAAAGCGGAAGTGGGCGGGGTCCAGGCACCTTTAAGCCCCCTGCCATGCCCAGGGTTGCCCTGGCAACTGTTGCTGGCCCCCAAAGCGGAAGTGGGCGGGTTCAGGCCCCCTTAAGCCCCCTGCCATGCCCAGGGTTGCCCTGGCAACTGTTGCTGGCCCCAAAGCGGAAGTGGGCGGGTCCAGGCCCCCTTAAGCCCCCTGCCATGCCCTGGTTAGCCCTGGCAACTGTTGCTGGCCCCCAAAGCGGAAGTTGGCGGGTCCAGGCGCCCTTAAGCCCCCTGACATGCCCATGGTTGCCCTGGAAACTGTTGCTGGCCCCACCCCAAAGCGGAAGTGGGCGGGTTCTTGCGCCCTTAAGCCCCCTGCCATGCCCAGGGTTGCCCTGGCAACTGTTGCTGGTCCCCAAAGCGGAAGTGGGCGGGTCCAGGCGCCCTTAAGCCCCCTGCCATGCCCAGGGTTGCCCTGGCAACTGTTGCTGGCCCCCAAAGCGGAAGTGGGCGGGTCCAGGTGCCCTTAAGCCCCCTGCCATGCCCAGGGTTGCCCTGGCAACTGTTGCTGGCCCCCAAAGCGGAAGTGGGCGGGTCCAGGCCCCCTTAAGCCCCCTGCCATGCCCAGGGTTGCCCTGGCAACTGTTGCTGGCCCCCAAAGCGGAAGTGGGCGGGTCCTGGCCCCCTTAAGCCCCCTGCTTTCCCAGGGTTGCCCTGGCAACTGTTGCTGGCCCCCAAAGCGGAAATGGGCGGGTCCTGGCCCCCTTAAGCCCCCTGCCTGTCCCAGGGTTGCCCTGGCAACTGTTGCTGGCCCCCAAAGCGGAAGTGGGCGGTTCCTGGCCCCCTTAAGCCCCCTGCCTTGCCAAGTGTTGCCCTGGCAACTGTTGCTGGCCCCCAAAGCGGAAGTGGGCGGGTCCTGGCGCCCTTAAGCCCCCTGCCATGCCCAGGGTTGCCCTGGCAACTGTTGCTGGCCCCCAAAGCGGAAGTGGGCGGGTCCTGGCGCCCTTAAGCCCCCTGCCATGCCCAGGGTTGCCCTGGCAACTGTTGCTGGCCCCCAAAGCGGAAGTGGGCGGGTCCTGGCCCCCTTAAGCCCCCTGCCATGCCCAGGGTTGCCCTGGCAACTGTTGCTGGCCCCAAAGCGGAAGTGGGCGGGTCCAGGCCCCCTTAAGCCCCCTGCCATGCCCAGGGTTGCCCTGGCAACTGTTGCTGGCCCCCAAAGCGGAAGTGGGCGGGTCCAGGCGCCCTTAAGCCCCCTCTAATGCCCAGGGTTGCCCTGGCAACTGTTGCTGGCCCCCAAAGCGGAAGTGGGCGAGTCCAGGCGCCCTTAAGCCCCCTGCCATGCCCAGGGTTGCCCTGGCAACTGTTGCTGGCCCCCAAAGCGGAAGTGGGCGGGTCCAGGCGCCCTTAAGCCCCCGGCCATGCCCAGGGTTGCCCTGGCAACTGTTGCTGGCCCCCAAAGCGGAAGTGGGCGGGTCCAGGCCCCCTTAAGCCCCCTGCCATGCCCAGGGTTGCCCTGGCAACTGTTGCTGGCCCCCAAAGCGGAAGTGGGCGGGTCCAGGCACCTTTAACCCCCCTGCCATGCCCAGGGTTGCCCTGGCAACTATTGCTGGCCCCCAAAGCGGAAGTGGGCGGGTTCAGGCCCCCTTAAGCCCCCTGCCATGCCCAGGGTTGCCCTGGCAACTGTTGCTGGCCCCAAAGCGGAAGTGGGCGGGTCCAGGCCCCCTTAAGCCCCCTGCCATGCCCTGGTTAGCCCTGGCAACTGTTGCTGGCCCCCAAAGCGGAAGTTGGCGGGTCCAGGCGCCCTTAAGCCCCCTGACATGCCCATGGTTGCCCTGGAAACTGTTGCTGGCCCCCAAAGCGGAAGTGGGCGGGTTCTGGCGCCCTTAAGCCCCCTGCCATGCCCAGGGTTGCCCTGGCAACTGTTGCTGGTCCCCAAAGCGGAAGTGGGCGGGTCCAGGCGCCCTTAAGCCCCCTGCCATGCCCAGGGTTGCCCTGGCAACTGTTGCTGGCCCCCAAAGCGGAAGTGGGCGGGTTCTGGCGCCCTTAAGCCCCCTGCCATGCCCAGGGTTGCACTGGCAACTGTTGCTGGTCCCCAAAGCGGAAGTGGGCGGGTCCAGGCGCCCTTAAGCCCCCTGCCATGCCCAGTGTTGCCCTGGCAACTGTTGCTGGCCCCCAAAGCGGAAGTGGGTGGGTCCAGGCACCCTTAAGCCCCCTGCCATGCCCAGGGTTGCCCTGGCAACTGTTGCTGGCCCCCAAAGCGGAAGTGGGCGGGTCAGGCGCCCTTAAGCCCCCTGCCATGCCCAGGGTTGCCCTGGCAACTGTTGCTGGCCCCCAAAGCGGAAGTGGGCGGGTCCAGACGCCCTTAAGCCCCCTGCCATGCCCAGGGTTGCCCTGGCAACTGTTGCTGGCCCCCAAAGCGGAAGTGGGCGGGTCCAGGCCCCCTTAAGCCCCCTGCCATGCCCAGGGTTGCCCTGGCAACTGTTGCTGGCCCCAAAAGCGGAAGTCGGCGGGTCCAGTCCCCCTTAAGCCCCCTGCCATGCCCAAGGTTGCCCTGGCAACTGTTGCTGGCCCCAAAGCGGAAGTGGGCGGGTCCAGGCCCCCTTAAGCCCCCTGCCATGCCCAGGGTTGCCCTGGCAACTGTTGCTGGCCCCAAAGCGGAAGTGGGCGGGTCCAGGCCCCCTTAAGCCCCCTGCCATGCCCTGGTTAGCCCTGGCAACTGTTGCTGGCCCCCAAAGCGGAAGTGGGCGGGTCCAGGCCCCCTTAAGCCCCCTGCCATGCCCATGGTTGCCCTGGAAACTGTTGCTGGCCCCCAAAGCGGAAGTGGGCGGGTCCAGGCCCCCTTACCCCCCTGCCATGCCCAGGGTAGCCCTGGCAACTGTTGCTGGCCCCAAAAGCGGAAGTGGGCGGGTCCAGGCCCCCTTAAGCCCACTGCCATGCCCAGGGTTGCCCTGGCAACTGTTGCTGGCCCCCAAAGCGGAAGTGGGCAGGTCCAGGCCCCCTTAAGCCTTCTGCCATGCCCAGTGTTGCCCTGGCAACTGTTGCTGGCCCCCAAAGCGGAAGTGGGCGGGTCCAGGCGCCCTTAAGCCCCCTGCCATCCCCAGGGTTGTCCTGGCAACTGTTGCTGGCCCCCAAAGCGGAAGTGGGCGGGTCCAGGCGCCCTTAAGCCCCCTGCCATGCCGAGGGTTGCCCCTGGCAACTGTTGCTGGCCCCCAAAGCGGAAGTGGGCGGGTCCTGGCGCCCTTAAGCCCCCTGCCATGCCCAATGTTGCCCTGGCAACTGTTGCTGGCCAGCAAAGCGGAAGTGGGAGGGTCCTTGCGCCCTTAAGCCCCCTGCCATGCCCAGGGTTGCCTTGGCATTTGTTTCTGGCCTCCAAAGCGGATGTGGGCGGGGCCTGGCGCCCTTAAGCCCCCTGCCATCCCCAGGGTTGTCCTGGCAACTGTTGCTGGCCCCCAAAGCGGAAGTGGGCGGGTCCTGGCGCCCTTAAGCCCCCTGCCATGCCCAATGTTGCCCTGGCAACTGTTGCTGGCCAGCAAAGCGGAAGTGGGAGGGTCCTTGCGCCCTTAAGCCCCCTGCCATGCCCAGGGTTGCCCTGGCAACTGTTGCTGGCCCCCAAAGCGGAAGTGGGCGGGTCCAGGCGCTCTTAAGCCCCCTGCCATCCCCAGGGTTGTCCTGGCAACTGTTGCTGGCCCCCAAAGCGGAAGTGGGCGGGTCCAGGCGCCCTTAAGCCCCCTGCCATGCCGAGGGTTGCCCTGGCAACTGTTGCTGGCCCCCAAAGCGGAAGTGGGCGGGTCCTGGCGCCCTTAAGCCCCCTGCCATGCCCAATGTTGCCCTGGCAACTGTTGCTGGCCAGCAAAGCGGAAGTGGGAGGGTCCTTGCGCCCTTAAGCCCCCTGCCATGCCCAGGGTTGCCTTGGCATTTGTTTCTGGCCTCCAAAGCGGATGTGGGCGGGGCCTGGCGCCCTTAAGCCCCCTGCCATGCCCAGGGTTGCCCTGGCAACTGTTGCTGGCCCCCAAAGCGGAAGTGGGCGGGTCCAGGCACCCTTAAGCCCCCTGCCATGCCCAGGGTTGCCCTGGCAACTGTTGCTGGCCCCCAAAGCGGAAGTGGGCGGGTCCATGCCCCCTTAAGCCCCCTGCTATGCCCAGGGTTGTCCTGGCAACTGTTGCTGGCCCCCAAAGCGGAAGTGGGCGGGTCCAGGCCCCCTTAAGCCCCCTGCCATGCCCAGGGTTGCCCTGGCAACTGTTGCTGGCCCCAAAGCGGAAATGGGCGGGTCTTGGCCCCCTTAAGCCCCCTGCCATGCCCAGGGTTGCCCTGGCAACTGTTGCTGGCCCCAAAGCGGAAGTGGGCGGGTCCAGGCCCCCTTAAGCCCCCTGCCATGCCCAGGGTTGCCCGGGCAACTGTTGCTGGCCCCCAAAGCGGAAGTGGGCGGGTCCAGGCCCCCTTGAGCCCCCTGCCATGCCCAGGGTTGCCCTGGCAACTGTTGCTGGCCCCAAAGCGGAAGTGGGCGGGTCCAGGCCCCCTTAAGCCCCCTGCCATGCCCAGGGTTGCCCGGGCAACTGTTGCTGGCCCCCAAAGCGGAAGTGGGCGGGTCCAGGCCCCCTTGAGCCCCCTGCCATGCCCAGGGTTGCCCTGGCAACTGTTGCTGGCCCAAAAGCGGAAGTGGGCGGGTCCAGGCCCCCTTAAGCCCCCTGCCATGCCCTGGTTAGCCCTGGCAACTGTTGCTGGCCCCTAAAGCGGAAGTGGGCGGGTCCAGGCGCCCTTAAGCCCCCTGCCATGCCCAGGGTTGCCCTGGCAACTGTTGCTGGCCCCCAAAGCGGAAGTGGGCGGGTCCAGGTACCCTTAAGCCCCCTGCCATGCCCAGGGTTGCCCTGGCAACTGTTGCTGGCCCCAAAAGCGGAAGTGGGCGGGTCTTGGCCCCCTTAAGCCCCCTGCCATGCCCAGGGTTGCCCTGGCAACTGTTGCTGGCCCCCAAAGCGGAAGTGGGCGGGTCCAGGCACCTTTAAGCCCCCTGCCATGCCCAGGGTTGCCCTGGCAACTGTTGCTGGCCCCCAAAGCGGAAATGGGCGGGTTCAGGCCCCCTTAAGCCCCCTGCCATGCCCAGGGTTGCCCTGGCAACTGTTGCTGGCCCCAAAGCGGAAGTGGGCGGGTCCAGGCCCCCTTAAGCCCCCTGCCATGCCCTGGTTAGCCCTGGCAACTGTTGCTGGCCCCCACAGCGGAATTTGGCGGGTCCAGGCGCCCTTAAGCCCCCTGCCATGCCCATGGTTGCCCTGGAAACTGTTGCTGGCCCCCAAAGCGGAAGTGGGCGGGTCCAGGCGCCCTTAAGCCCCCTGCCATGCCCAGGGTTGCCCTGGCAACTGTTGCTGGCCCCCAAAGCGGAAGTGGACGGGTCCAGGTACCCATAAGCCCCCTGCCATGCCCAGGGTTGCCCTGGCAACTGTTGCTGGCCCCAAAAGCGGAAGTGGGCGGGTCCAGTCCCCCTTAAGCCCCCTGCCATGCCCAGGGTTGCCCTGGCAACTGTTGCTGGCCCCCAAAGTGGAAGTGGGCGGGTCCAGGCCCCCTTAAGCCCCCTGCCATGCCCAGGTTTGCCCTGGCAACTGTTGCTGGCCCCCAAAGCGGAAGTGTGCGGGTCCTGGCCCCCTGAAGCCCCCTGCCTTGCCCAGGGTTGCCCTGGCAACTGTTGCTGGCCCCCAAAGCGGAAATGGGCGGGTCCTGGCCCCCTTAAGCCCCCTGCCTTGCCAAGTGTTGCCCTGGCAACTGTTGCTGGCCCCCAAAGCGGAAGTGGGCGGGTCCTGGCGCCCTTAAGCCCCCTGCCATGCCCAGGGTTACCCTGGCAACTGTTGCTGGCCCCCAAAGCGGAAGTGGGCGGGTCCTGGCCCCCTTAAGCCCCCTGCCATGCCCAGGGTTGCCCTGGCAACTGTTGCTGGCCCCAAAGCGGAAGTGGGCGGGTCCAGGCCCCCTTAAGCCCCCTGCCATGCCCAGGGTTGCCCTGGCAACTGTTGCTGGCCCCCAAAGCGGAAGTGGGCGGGTCCAGGCGCCCTTAAGCCCTCTGCCATGCACAGGGTTGCCCTGGCAACTGTTGCTGGCCCCCAAAGCGGAAGTGGGCGGGTCCAGGCGCCCTTAAGCCCCCTGCCATGCCCAGGGTTGCCCTGGCAACTGTTGCTGGCCCCCAAAGCGGAAGTGGGCGAGTCCAGGCGCCCTTAAGCCCCCTGCCATGCCCAGGGTTGCCCTGGCAACTGTTGCTGGCCCCCAAAGCGGAAGTGGGCGGGTCCAGGCCCTTTTAAGCCCCCTGCCATGCCCAGGGTTGCCCTGGCAACTGTTTCTGGCCCCCAAAGCGGAAGTGGGCGGGTCCAGGCCCCTTTATGCCCCCTGCCATGCCCAGGGTTGCCCTGGAAACTGTTGCTGGCCCCAAAGCGGAAGTGGGCGGGTCCAGGCCCCCTTCAGCCCCCTGCGATGCCCAGGGTTGCCCTGGCAACTGTTGCTGGCCCCCAAAGCGGAAGTGGGTGGGTCCAGGCCCCCTTAAGCCCCCTGCCATGCCCAGTTTTGCCCTGGCAACTGTTGCTGGCCCCCAAAGCGGAAGTGGGCGGGTCCATGCCCCCTTAAGCCCCCTGCCATGCCCAGGGTTGCCCTGGCAACTGTTGCTGGCCCCCAAAGTGGAAGTGGGCGAGTCCAGGCCCCCTTAAGCCCCCTGCCATGCCGAGGGTTGCCCTGGCAACTGTTGCTTGCCCCCAAAGCGGAAGTGGGCGGGTCTTGGCCCCCTTAAGCCCCCTGCCATGCCCAGGGTTGCCCTGGCAACTGTTGCTGGCCCCCAAAGCGGAAGTGGGCGGGTCCAGGCGCCCTTAAGCCCCCTGCCATGCCCAGGGTTGCCCTGGCAACTGTTGCTGGCCCCCAAAGCGGAAGTGGGCGGGTCCAGGCCCCCTTAAGCCCCCTGCCATGCCCAGGGTTGCCCTGGCAACTGTTGCTGGCCCCCAAAGCGGAAGTGGGCGGGTCCTGGCCCCCTTAAGCCCCCTGCCTTGCCCAGGGTTGCCCTGGCAACTGTTGCTGGCCCCTAAAGCGGAAATGGGCGGGTCCTGGCCCCCTTAAGCCCCCTGCCTTGCCCAGGGTTGCCCTGGCAACTGTTGCTGGCCCCCAAAGCGGAAGTGGGCGGGTCCTGGCCCCCTTAAGCCCCCTGCCTTGCCAAGTGTTGCCCTGGCAACTGTTGCTGGCCCCCAAAGTGGAAGTGGGCGGGTCCTGGCGCCCTTAAGCCCCCTGCCATGCCCAGGGTTGCCCTGGCAACTGTTGCTGGCCCCCAAAGCGGAAGTGGGCGGGTCCTGGCGCCCTTAAGCCCCCTGCCATGCCCAGGGTTGCCCTGGCAACTGTTGCTGGCCCCCAAAGCGGAAGTGGGCGGGTCCTGGCCCCCTTAAGCCCCCTGCCATGCCCAAGGTTGCCCTGGCAACTGTTGCTGGCCCCAAAGCGGAAGTGGGCGGGTCCAGGCCCCCTTAAGCCCCCTGCCATGCCCCGGGTTGCCCTGGCAACTGTTGCTGGCCCCCAAAGCGGAAGTGGGCGGGTCCAGGCGCCCTTAAGCCCCCTGCCATGCCCAGGGTTGCCCTGGCAACTGTTGCTGGCCCCCAAAGCGGAAGTGGGCGAGTCCAGGCACCCTTAAGCCCCCTGCCATGCCCAGGGTTGCCCTGGCAACTGTTGCTGGCCCCCAAAGCGGAAGTGGGCGGGTACAGGCCCCCTTAAGCCCCCTGCCATGCCCAGGGTTGCCCTGGCAACTGTTTCTGGCCCCCAAAGCGGAAGTGGGCGGGTACAGGCCCCTTTAAGCCCCCTGCCATGCCCAGGGTTGCCCTGGCAACTGTTTCTGGCCCCCAAAGCGGAAGTGGGCGGGTCCAGGCCCCCTTAAGCCCCCTGCCATGCCCAGGGTTGCCCTGGCAACTGTTGCTGGCCCCCAAAGCGGAAGTGGGCGGGTCCAGGCCCCCTTAAGCCCCCTGCCATGCCCAGGGTTGCCCTGGCAACTGTTGCTGGCCCCCAAAGCGGAAGTGGGAGGGTCCAGGCACCTTTAAGCCCCCTGCCATGCCCAGGGTTGCCCTGGCAACTGTTGCTGGCCCCCAAAGCGGAAGTGGGCGGGTACAGGCCCCTTTAAGCCCCCTGCCATGCCCAGGGTTGCCCTGGCAACTGTTTCTGGCCCCCAAAGCGGAAGTGGGTGGGTCCAGGCCCCCTTAAGCCCCCTGCCATGCCCAGGGTTGCCCTGGCAACTGTTGCTGGCCCCCAAAGCGGAAGTGGGCGGGTCCAGGCCCCCTTAAGCCCCCTGCCATGCCCAGGGTTGCCCTGGCAACTGTTGCTGGCCCCCAAAGCGGAAGTGGGAGGGTCCAGGCACCTTTAAGCCCCCTGCCATGCCCAGGGTTGCCCTGGCAACTGTTGCTGGCCCCCAAAGCGGAAGTGGGCGGGTCCAGGCACCTTTAAGCCCCCTGCCATGCCCAGGGTTGCCCTGGCAACTGTTGCTGGCCCCCAAAGCGGAAGTGGGCGGGTTCAGGCCCCCTTAAGCCCCCTGCCATGCCCAGGGTTGCCCTGGCAACTGTTGCTGGCCCCAAAGCGGAAGTGGGCGGGTCCAGGCCCCCTTAAGCCCCCTGCCATGCCCTGGTTAGCCCTGGCAACTGTTGCTGGCCCCCAAAGCGGAAGTTGGCGGGTCCAGGCGCCCTTAAGCCCCCTGACATGCCCATGGTTGCCCTGGAAACTGTTGCTGGCCCCCAAAGCGGAAGTGGGCGGGTTCTGGCGCCCTTAAGCCCCCTGCCATGCCCAGGGTTGCCCTGGCAACTGTTGCTGGTCCCCAAAGCGGAAGTGGGCGGGTCCAGGCGCCCTTAAGCCCCCTGCCATGCCCAGGATTGCCCTGGCAACTGTTGCTGGCCCCCAAAGCGGAAGTGGGCGGGTTCTGGCGCCCTTAAGCCCCGTGCCATGCCCAGGGTTGCCCTGGCAACTGTTGCTGGTCCCCAAAGCGGAAGTGGGCGGGTCCAGGCGCCCTTAAGCCCCCTGCCATGCCCAGGGTTGCCCTGGCAACTGTTGCTGGCCCCCAAAGCGGAAGTGGGTGGGTCCAGGCACCCTTAAGCCCCCTGCCATGCCCAGGGTTGCCCTGGCAACTGTTGCTGGCTCCCAAAGCGGAAGTGGGCGGGTCCAGGCGCCCTTAAGCCCTCTGCCATGCCCAGGGTTGCCCTGGCAACTGTTGCTGGCCCCCAAAGCGGAACTGGGCGGGTCCAGGCGCCCTTAAGCCCCCTGCCATGCCCAGGGTTGCCCTGGCAACTGTTGCTGGCCCCAAAAGCGGAAGTGGGCGGGTCCAGTCCCCCTTAAGCCCCCTGCCATGCCCAAGGTTGCCCTGGCAACTGTTGCTGGCCCCCAAAGCGGAAGTTGGCGGGTCCAGGCGCCCTTAAGCCCCCTGCCATGCCCTGGTTAGCCCTGGCAACTGTTGCTGGCCCCCAAAGCGGAAGTGGGCGGGTCCAGGCCCCCTTAAGCCCCCTGCCTTGCCCATGGTTGCCCTGGAAACTGTTGCTGTCCCCCAAAGCGGAAATGGGCGGGTCCAGGCCCCCTTAAGCCCCCTGCCATGCCCAGGGTTGCCCTGGCAACTGTTCCTGGCCCCCAAAGCGGAATTTGGCGGGTTTTGGCGCCCTTAAGCCCCCTGTCATGCCCAGGGTTACCCTGGCAACTGTTGCTGGCCCCCAAAGCGGAAGTGGGCGGGTCCAGGCCCCCTTAAGCCCCCTGCCATGCCCAGGGTTGCCCTGGCAACTGTTGCTGGCCCCCAAAGCGGAAGTGGGCGGGTCCAGGCCCCCTTAAGCCCCCTGCCATGCCCAGGGTAGCCCTGGCAACTGTTGCTGGCCCCCAAAGCGGAAGTGGGCGGGTCCAGGCCCCCTTAAGCCCCCTGCCATGCCCATGGTTGCCCTGGAAACGGTTGCTGGCCCCTAAAGCGGAAGTGGGCGGGTCCAGGCCCCCTTAAGCCCCCTGCCATGCCCAGGGTTGCCCTGGCAACTGTTGCTGGCCCCCAAAGCGGAAGTGGGCGGGTCCAGGCCCCCTTAAGCCCCCTGCCATGCCCAGGGTTGCCCTGGCAACTGTTGCTGGCCCCCAAAGCGGAAATGGGCGGGTCTTGGCCCCCTTAAGCCCCCTGCCATGCCCAGGGTTGCCCTGGCAACTGTTGCTGGCCCCAAAGCGGAAGTGGGCGGGTCCAGGCCCCCTTAAGCCCCCTGCCATGCCCAGGGTTGCCCGGGCAACTGTTGCTGGCCCCCAAAGCGGAAGTGGGCGGGTCCAGGCCCCCTTGAGCCCCCTGCCATGCCCAGGGTTGCCCTGGCAACTGTTGCTGGCCCCAAAGCGGAAGTGGGCGGGTCCAGGCCCCCTTAAGCCCCCTGCCATGCCCAGGGTTGCCCGGGCAACTGTTGCTGGCCCCCAAAGCGGAAGTGGGCGGGTCCAGGCCCCCTTGAGCCCCCTGCCATGCCCAGGGTTGCCCTGGCAACTGTTGCTGGCCCAAAAGCGGAAGTGGGCGGGTCCAGGCCCCCTTAAGCCCCCTGCCATGCCCTGGTTAGCCCTGGCAACTGTTGCTGGCCCCTAAAGCGGAAGTGGGCGGGTCCAGGCGCCCTTAAGCCCCCTGCCATGCCCAGGGTTGCCCTGGCAACTGTTGCTGGCCCCCAAAGCGGAAGTGGGCGGGTCCAGGTACCCTTAAGCCCCCTGCCATGCCCAGGGTTGCCCTGGCAACTGTTGCTGGCCCCAAAAGCGGAAGTGGGCGGGTCTTGGCCCCCTTAAGCCCCCTGCCATGCCCAGGGTTGCCCTGGCAACTGTTGCTGGCCCCCAAAGAAGAAGTGGGCGGGTCCAGGCACCTTTAAGCCCCCTGCCATGCCCAGGGTTGCCCTGGCAACTGTTGCTGGCCCCCAAAGCGGAAATGGGCGGGTTCAGGCCCCCTTAAGCCCCCTGCCATGCCCAGGGTTGCCCTGGCAACTGTTGCTGGCCCCAAAGCGGAAGTGGGCGGGTCCAGGCCCCCTTAAGCCCCCTGCCATGCCCTGGTTAGCCCTGGCAACTGTTGCTGGCCCCCACAGCGGAATTTGGCGGGTCCAGGCGCCCTTAAGCCCCCTGCCATGCCCATGGTTGCCCTGGAAACTGTTGCTGGCCCCCAAAGCGGAAGTGGGCGGGTCCAGGCGCCCTTAAGCCCCCTGCCATGCCCAGGGTTGCCCTGGCAACTGTTGCTGGCCCCCAAAGCGGAAGTGGACGGGTCCAGGTACCCATAAGCCCCCTGCCATGCCCAGTGTTGCCCTGGCAACTGTTGCTGGCCCCAAAAGCGGAAGTGGGCGGGTCCAGTCCCCCTTAAGCCCCCTGCCATGCCCAGGGTTGCCCTGGCAACTGTTGCTGGCCCCCAAAGTGGAAGTGGGCGGGTCCAGGCCCCCTTAAGCCCCCTGCGATGCCCAGGGTTGCCCTGGCAACTGTTGCTGGCCCCCAAAGCGGAAGTGGGCGGGTATAAGCCCCCTTAAGCCCCCTGCCATGCCCAGTTTTGCCCTGGCAACTGTTGCTGGCCCCCAAAGCGGAAGTGGGCGGGTCCATGCCCCCTTAAGCCCCCTGCCATGCCCAGGGTTGCCCTGGCAACTGTTGCTGGCCCCCAAAGCGGAAGTGGGCGAGTCCATGCCCCCTTAAGCCCCCTGCCATGCCGAGGGTTGCCCTGGCAACTGTTGCTGGCCCCCAAAGCGGAAGTGGGCGGGTCTTGGCCCCCTTAAGCCCCCTGCCATGCCCAGGGTTGCCCTGGCAACTGTTGTTGGCCCCCAAAGCGGAAGTGTGCGGGTCCAGGCCCCCTTAAGCCCCCTGCCATGCCCAGGGTTGCCCTGGCAACTGTTGCTGGCCCCCAAAGCGGAAGTGGGCCGGTCCAGGCCCCCTTAAGCCCCCTGCCATGCCCAGGGTTGTCCTGGCAACTGTTGCTGGCCCCCAAAGCGGAAGTGGGCGGGTCCTGGCCCCCTTAAGCCCCCTGCCATGCCCAGGGTTGCCCTGGCAACTGTTGCTGGCCCCCAAAGCGGAAGTGGGCGGGTCCAGGCGCCCTTAAGCCCCCTGCCATGCCCAGGGTTGCCCTGGCAACTGTTGCTGGCCCCCAAAGCGGAAGTGGGCGGGTCCAGGCCCCCTTAAGCCCCCTGCCATGCCCAGGGTTGCCCTGGCAACTGTTGCTGGCCCCCAAAGCGGAAGTGGGCGGGTCCTGGCCCCCTTGAGCCCCCTGCCTTGCCCAGGGTTGCCCTGGCAACTGTTGCTGGCCCCCAAAGCGGAAATGGGCGGGTCCTGGCCCCCTTAAGCCCCCTGCCTTGCCCAGGGTTGCCCTGGCAACTGTTGCTGGCCCCCAAAGCGGAAGTGGGCGGTTCCTGGCCCCCTTAAGCCCCCTGCCTTGCCAAGTGTTGCCCTGGCAACTGTTGCTGGCCCCCAAAGCGGAAGTGGGCGGGTCCTGGCGCCCTTAAGCCCCCTGCCATGCCCAGGGTTACCCTGGCAACTGTTGCTGGCCCCCAAAGCGGAAGTGGGCGGGTCCTGGCCCCCGTAAGCCCCCTGCCATGCCCAGGGTTGCCCTGGCAACTGTTGCTGGCCCCAAAGCGGAAGTGGGCGGGTCCAGGCCCCCTTAAGCCCCCTGCCATGCCCAGGGTTGCCCTGGCAACTGTTGCTGGCCCCCAAAGCGGAAGTGGGCGGGTCCAGGCGCCCTTAAGCCCTCTGCCATGCCCAGGGTTGCCCTGGCAACTGTTGCTGGCCCCCAAAGCGGAAGTGGGCGGGTCCAGGCGCCCTTAAGCCCCCTGCCATGCCCAGGGTTGCCCTGGCAACTGTTGCTGGCCCCCAAAGCGGAAGTGGGCGAGTCCAGGCGCCCTTAAGCCCCCTGCCATGCCCAGGGTTGCCCTGGCAACTGTTGCTGGCCCCCAAAGCGGAAGTGGGCGGGTCCAGGCCCTTTTAAGCCCCCTGCCATGCCCAGGGTTGCCCTGGAAACTGTTGCTGGCCCCCAAAGCGGAAGTGGGCGGGTCCAGGCCCCCTTCAGCCCCCTGCGATGCCCAGGGTTGCCCTGGCAACTGTTGCTGGCCCCCAAAGCGGAAGTGGGTGGGTCCAGGCCCCCTTAAGCCCCCTGCCATGCCCAGTTTTGCCCTGGCAACTGTTGCTGGCCCCCAAAGCGGAAGTGGGCGGGTCCATGCCCCCTTAAGCCCCCTGCCATGCCCAGGGTTGCCCTGGCAACTGTTGCTGGCCCCCAAAGCGGAAGTGGGAGGGTCCAGGCACCTTTAAGCCCCCTGCCATGCCCAGGGTTGCCCTGGCAACTGTTGCTGGCCCCCAAAGCGGAAGTGGGCGGGTCCAGGCACCTTTAAGCCCCCTGCCATGCCCAGGGTTGCCCTGGCAACTGTTGCTGGCCCCCAAAGCGGAAGTGGGCGGGTTCAGGCCCCCTTAAGCCCCCTGCCATGCCCAGGGTTGCCCTGGCAACTGTTGCTGGCCCCAAAGCGGAAGTGGGCGGGTCCAGGCCCCCTTAAGCCCCCTGCCATGCCCTGGTTAGCCCTGGCAACTGTTGCTGGCCCCCAAAGCGGAAGTTGGCGGGTCCAGGTGCCCTTAAGCCCCCTGACATGCCCCTGGTTGCCCTGGAAACTGTTGCTGGCCCCCAAAGCGGAAGTGGGCGGGTTCTGGCGCCCTTAAGCCCCCTGCCATGCCCAGGGTTGCCCTGGCAACTGTTGCTGGTCCCCAAAGCGGAAGTGGGCGGGTCCAGGCGCCCTTAAGCCCCCTGCCATGCCCAGGATTGCCCTGGCAACTGTTGCTGGCCCCCAAAGCGGAAGTGGGCGGGTTCTGGCGCCCTTAAGCCCCGTGCCATGCCCAGGGTTGCCCTGGCAACTGTTGCTGGTCCCCAAAGCGGAAGTGGGCGGGTCCAGGCGCCCTTAAGCCCCCTGCCATGCCCAGGGTTGCCCTGGCAACTGTTGCTGGCCCCCAAAGCGGAAGTGGGCGGGTCCAGGCGCCCTTAAGCCCCCTGCCATGCCCAGGGTTGCCCTGGCAACTGTTGCTGGCCCCCAAAGCGGAAGTGGGCGGGTCCAGGCGCCCTTAAGCCCCTTGCCATGCCCAGGGTTGCCCTGGCAACTGTTGCTGGCCCCCAAAGCGGAAGTGGGCGGGTCCAGGCCCCCTTAAGCCCCCTGCCATGCCCAGGGTTGCCCTGGCAACTGTTGCTGGCCCCAAAAGCGGAAGTGGGCGGGTCCAGTCCCCCTTAAGCCCCCTGCCATGCCCAAGGTTGCCCTGGCAACTGTTGCTGGCCCCAAAGCGGAAGTGGGCGGGTCCAGGCCCCCTTAAGCCCCCTGCCATGCCCTGGTTAGCCCTGGCAACTGTTGCTGGCCCCCAAAGCGGAAGTGGGCGGGTCCAGGCCCCCTTAAGCCCCCTGCCTTGCCCATGGTTGCCCTGGAAACTGTTGCTGTCCCCCAAAGCGGAAATGGGCGGGTCCAGGCCCCCTTAAGCCCCCTGCCATGCCCAGGGTTGCCCTGGCAACTGTTCCTGGCCCCCAAAGCGGAATTTGGCGGGTTTTGGCGCCCTTAAGCCCCCTGTCATGCCCAGGGTTACCCTGGCAACTGTTGCTGGTCCCCAAAGCGGAAGTGGGCGGGTCCAGGCCCCCTTAAGCCCCCTGCCATGCCCAGGGTAGCCCTGGCAACTGTTGCTGGCCCCCAAAGCGGAAGTGGGCGGGTCCAGGCCCCCTTAAGCCCCCTGCCATGCCCATGGTTGCCCTGGAAACGGTTGCTGGCCCCTAAAGCGGAAGTGGGCGGGTCCAGGCCCCCTTAAGCCCCCTGCCATGCCCAGGGTTGCCCTGGCAACTGTTGCTGGCCCCCAAAGCGGAAGTGGGCGGGTCCAGGCCCACTTAAGCCCCCTGCCATGCCCTGGTTAGCCCTGGCAACTGTTGCTGGCCCCCAAAGCGGAAGTGGGCGGGTCCAGGCCCCCTTAAGCCCCCTGCCATGCCCATGGTTGCCCTGGAAACTGTTGCTGGCCCCCAAAGCGGAAGTGGGCGGGTCCAGGCCCCCTTAAGCCCCCTGCCATGCCCAGGGTAGCCCTGGCAACTGTTGCTGGCCCCAAAAGCGGAAGTGGGCGGGTCCAGGCCCCCTTAAGCCCACTGCCATGCCCAGGGTTGCCCTGGCAACTGTTGCTTGCCCCCAAAGCGGAAGTGGGCAGGTCCAGGCCCCCTTAAGCCTTCTGCCATGCCCAGTGTTGCCCTGGCAAATGTTGCTGGCCCCCAAAGTGGAAGTGGGCGGGTCCAGGCACCCTTAAGCCCCCTGCCATGCCCAGGGTTGCCCTGGCAACTGTTGCTGGCCCCCAAAGCGGAAGTGGGCGGGTCCAGGCGCCCTTAAGCCCCCTGCCATTCCCAGGGTTGTCCTTGCAACTGTTGCTGGCCCCCAAAGCGGAAGTGGGCGGGTCCAGGCGCCCTTAAGCCCCCTGCCATGCCGAGGGTTGCCCTGGCAACTGTTGCTGGCCCCCAAAGCGGAAGTGGGCGGGTCCTGGCGCCCTTAAGCCCCCTGCCATGCCCAATGTTGCCCTGGCAACTGTTGCTGGCCAGCAAAGCGGAAGTGGGAGGGTCCTGGCGCCCTTAAGCCCCCTGCCATGCCCAGGGTTGCCTTGGCATTTGTTGCTGGCCTCCAAAGCGGATGTGGGAGGGGCCTGGCGCCCTTAAGCCCCCTGCCATGCCCAGGGTTGCCCTGGCAACTGTTGCTGGCCCCCAAAGCGGAAGTGGGCGGGTCCTGACTCCCTTAAGCCTACTGCCATGCCCAATATTGCCCTGGCAACTGTTGCTGGCCCCCAAAGCGGAAGTGGGCGGGTTATGGCGCCCTTAAGCCCCCTGCCATGCCCAGGGTTGCCCTGGCAACTGTTGCTGGCCCCCAAAGCGGAAGTGGGCGGTTCCAGGCCCCCTTAAGCCCCCTGCCATGCCCAGGGTTGCCCTGGCAACTGTTGCTGGCCCCAAAGCGGAAGTGGGCGGGTCCAGGCACCTTTATGCCCCCTGCCATGCCCAGGGTTGCCCTGGCAACTTGCTGGCCCCCAAAGCGGAAGTGAGCGGGTTCAGGCCCCCTTAAGCCCCCTGCCATGCCCAGGGTTGCCCTGGCAACTGTTGCTGGCCCCAAAGCGGAAGTGGGCGGGTCCAGGCCCCCTTAAGCCCACTGCCATGCCCTGGTTAGCCCTGGCAACTGTTGCTGGCCCCCAAAGCGGAAGTTGGCGGGTCCAGGCGCCCTTAAGCCCCCTGCCATGCCCATGGTTGCCCTGGAAACTGTTGCTGGCCCCCAAAGCGGAAGTGGGCGGGTCCAGGCGCCCTTAAGCCCCCTGCCATGCCCAGGGTTGCCCTGGCAACTGTTGCTGGCCCCCAAAGCGGAAATGGGCGGGTCCTGGCCCCCTTAAGCCCCCTGCCTTGCCCAGGGTTGCCCTGGCAACTGTTGCTGGCCCCCAAAGCGGAAGTGGGCGGTTCCTGGCCCCCTTAAGCCCCCTGCCTTGCCAAGTGTTGCCCTGGCAACTGTTGCTGGCCCCCAAAGCGGAAGTGGGCGGGTCCAGGCCCCCTTAAGCCCCCTGCCATGCCCATGGTTGCCCTGGAAACTGTTGCTGGCCCCCAAAGCGGAAGTGGGCGGGTCCAGGCCCCCTTAAGCCCCCTGCCATGCCCAGGGTAGCCCTGGCAACTGTTGCTGGCCCCAAAAGCGGAAGTGGGCGGGTCCTGGCCCCCTTAAGCCCACTGCCATGCCCAGGGTTGCCCTGGCAACTGTTGCTGGCCCCCAAAGCGGAAGTGGGCGGGTCCAGGCCCCCTTAAGCCTTCTGCCAAGCCCAGTGTTGCCCTGGCAACTGTTGCTGGCCCCCAAAGCGGAAGTGGGCGGGTCCAGGCACCCTTAAGCCCCCTGCCATGCCCTGGGTTGCCCTGGCAACTGTTGCTGGCCCCCAAAGCGGATGTGGGCGGGTCCAGGCGCCCTTAAGCCCCCTGCCATCCCCAGGGTTGCCCTGGCAACTGTTGCTGGCCCCCAAAGCGGAAGTGGGCGGGTCCAGGCGCCCTTAAGCCCCCTGCCATGCCCAGGGTTGCCCTGGCAACTGTTGCTGGCCCCCAAAGCGGAAGTGGGCGGGTCCAGGCACCCTTAAGCCCCCTGCCATGCCCTGGGTTGCCCTGGCAACTGTTGCTGGCCAGCAAAGCGGAAGTGGGAGGGTCCTGGCGCCCTTAAGCCCCCTGCCATGCCCAGGGTTGCCTTGGCATTTGTTGCTGGCCTCCAAAGCGGATGTGGGCGGGGCCTGGCGCCCTTAAGCCCCCTGCCATGCCCTGGGTTGCCCTGGCAACTGTTGCTGGCCCCCAAAGCGGAAGTGGGCGGGTCCTGACTCCCATAAGCCTACTGCCATGCCCAATATTGCCCTGGCAAATGTTGCTGGCCCCCAAAGCGGAAGTGGGCGGGTTCTGGCGCCCTTAAGCCCCCTGCCATGCCCAGGGTTGCCCTGGCAACTGTTGCTGGCCCCCAAAGCAGAAGTGGGCGGGTCCAGGCGCCTTTAAGCCCCCTGCCCTGCCCAGGGTTGCCCTGGCAACTGTTGCTGGCCCCCAAAGCGGAAGTGGGCGGTTCCAGGCCCCCTTAAGCCCCCTGCCATGCCCAGGGTTGCCCTGGCAACTGTTGCTGGCCCCCAAAGCGGAAGTGGGCGGGTCCAGGCACCTTTAAGCCCCCTGCCATGCCCAGGGTTGCCCTGGCAACTGTTTCTGGCCCCCAAAGCGGAAGTGAGCGGGTTCAGGCCCCCTTAAGCCCCCTGCCATGCCCAGGGTTGCCCTGGCAACTGTTGCTGGCCCCAAAGCGGAAGTGGGCGGGTCCAGGCCCCCTTAAGCCCCCTGCCATGCCCTGGTTAGCCCCGGCAACTGTTGCTGGCCCCCAAAGCGGAAGTGGGCGGGTCCAGGCGCCCTGAAGCCCCCTGCCATGCCCAGGGTTGACCTGGCAACTGTTGCTGGCCCTCAAAGCGGAAGTGGGCGGGTCCAGGCGCCCTTAAGCCCCCTGCCATGCCCAGGGTTGCCCTGGCAACTGTTGCTGGCCCCCAAAGCGGAAGTGGGCGGGTTCTGGCGCCTTTAAGCCCCCTGCCATGCCCAGGGTTGCCCTGGCAACTGTTGCTGGCCCCCAAAGCGGAAGTGGGCGGGTCCAGGCGCCCTTAAGCCCCCTGCCATGCCCAGGGTTGCCCTGGCAACTGTTGCTGGCCCCCAAAGCGGAAGTGGGCGGGTCCAGTCACCCTTAAGCCCCATGCCATGCCCAGGGTTGCCCTGGAAACGGTTGCTGGCCCCTAAAGCGGAAGTGGGCGGGTCCAGGCCCCCTTAAGCCCCCTGCCATGCCCAGGGTTGCCCTGGCAACTGTTGCTGGCCCCCAAAGCGGAAGTGGGCGGGTCCAGGCCCCCTTAAGCCCCCTGCCATGCCCAGGGTTGCCCTGGCAACTGTTGCTGGCCCCAAAGCGGAAGTGGGCGGGTCCAGGCCCCCTTAAGCCCCCTGCCATGCCCTGGTTAGCCCTGGCAACTGTTGCTGGCCCCCAAAGCGGAAGTGGGCGGGTCCAGGCCCCCTTAAGCCCCCTGCCATGCCCATGGTTGCCCTGGAAACTGTTGCTGGCCCCCAAAGCGGAAGTGGGCGGGTCCAGGCCCCCTTAAGCCCCCTGCCATGCCCAGGGTAGCCCTGGCAACTGTTGCTGGCCCCAAAAGCGGAAGTGGGCGGGTCCTGGCCCCCTTAAGCCCACTGCCATGCCCAGGGTTGCCCTGGCAACTGTTGCTGGCCCCCAAAGCGGAAGTGGGCGGGTCCAGGCCCCCTTAAGCCTTCTGCCAAGCCCAGTGTTGCCCTGGCAACTGTTGCTGGCCCCCAAAGCGGAAGTGGGCGGGTCCAGGCACCCTTAAGCCCCCTGCCATGCCCTGGGTTGCCCTGGCAACTGTTGCTGGCCCCCAAAGCGGATGTGGGCGGGTCCAGGCGCCCTTAAGCCCCCTGCCATCCCCAGGGTTGCCCTGGCAACTGTTGCTGGCCCCCAAAGCGGAAGTGGGCGGGTCCAGGCGCCCTTAAGCCCCCTGCCATGCCCAGGGTTGCCCTGGCAACTGTTGCTGGCCCCCAAAGCGGAAGTGGGCGGGTCCAGGCGCCCTTAAGCCCCCTGCCATTCCCAGGGTTGTCCTGGCAACTGTTGCTGGCCCCCAAAGCGGAAGTGGGCGGGTCCTGGCCCCCTTAAGCCCACTGCCATACCCAGGGTTGCCCTGGCAACTGTTGCTGGCCCCCAAAGCGGAAGTGGGCGGGTCCAGGCCCCTTAAGCCTTCTGCCATGCCCAGTGTTGCCCTGGCAACTGTTGCTGGCCCCCAAAGCGGAAGTGGGCGGGTCCAGGCACCCTTAAGCCCCCTGCCATTCCCAGGGTTGTCCTGGCAACTGTTGCTGGCCCCCAAAGCGGAAGTGGGCGGGTCCAGGCCCCCTTAAGCCCACTGCCATGCCCAGGGTTGCCCTGGCAACTGTTGCTGGCCCCCAAAGCGGAAGTGGGCGGGTCCAGGCCCCCTTAAGCCCCCTGCCATGCCCAGGGTTGCCCTGGCAACTGTTGCTGGCCCCAAAGCGGAAGTGGGCGGGTCCAGGCCCCCTTAAGCCCCCTGCCATGCCCTGGTTAGCCCTGGCAACTGTTGCTGGCCCCCAAAGCGGAAGTGGGCGGGTCCAGGCCCCCTTAAGCCCCCTGCCATGCCCAGGGTAGCCTTGGCAACTGTTGCTGGCCCCCAAAGCGGAAGTGGGCGGGTCCAGGCCCCCTTAAGCCCCCTGCCATGCCCATGGTTGCCCTGGAAACGGTTGCTGGCCCCTAAAGCGGAAGTGGGCGGGTCCAGGCCCCCTTAAGCCCCCTGCCATGCCCAGGGTTGCCCTGGCAACTGTTGCTGGCCCCCAAAGCGGAAGTGGGCGGGTCCAGGCCCCCTTAAGCCCCCTGCCATGCCCAGGGTTGCCCTGGCAACTGTTGCTGGCCCCAAAGCGGAAGTGGGCGGGTCCAGGCCCCCTTAAGCCCCCTGCCATGCCCTGGTTAGCCCTGGCAACTGTTGCTGGCCCCCAAAGCGGAAGTGGGCGGGTCCAGGCCCCCTTAAGCCCCCTGCCATGCCCAGGGTAGCCTTGGCAACTGTTGCTGGCCCCCAAAGCGGAAGTGGGCGGGTCCAGGCCCCCTTAAGCCCCCTGCCATGCCCATGGTTGCCCTGGAAACGGTTGCTGGCCCCTAAAGCGGAAGTGGGCGGGTCCAGGCCCCCTTAAGCCCCCTGCCATGCCCAGGGTTGCCCTGGCAACTGTTGCTGGCCCCCAAAGCGGAAGTGGGCGGGTCCAGGCCCCCTTAAGCCCCCTGCCATGCCCAGGGTTGCCCTGGCAACTGTTGCTGGCCCCAAAGCGGAAGTGGGCGGGTCCAGGCCCCCTTAAGCCCCCTGCCATGCCCTGGTTAGCCCTGGCAACTGTTGCTGGCCCCCAAAGCGGAAGTGGGCGGGTCCAGGCTACCTTAAGCCCCCTGCCATGCCATGGTTGCCCTGGAAACTGTTGCTGGCCCCCAAAGCGGAAGTGGGCGGGTCCAGGCCCCCTTAAGCCCCCTGCCATGCCCAGGGTAGCCCTGGCAACTGTTGCTGGCCCCAAAAGCGGAAGTGGGCGGGTCCTGGCCCCTTTAAGCCCACTGCCATGCCCAGGGTTGCCCTGGCAACTGTTGCTGGCCCCCAAAGCGGAAGTGGGCAGGGTCCAGGCGCCCTTAAGCCCCCTGCCATCCCCAGGGTTGTCCTGGCAACTGTTGCTGGCCCCCAATGCGGAAGTGGGCGGGTCCAGGCGCCCTTAAGCCCCCTGCCATGCCGAGGGTTGCCCTGGCAACTGTTTCTGGCCCCCAAAGCGGAAGTGGGCGGGTCCTGGCGCCCTTAAGCCCCCTGCCATGCCCAATGTTGCCCTGGCAACTGTTGCTGGCCAGCAAAGCGGAAGTGGGAGGGTCCTGGCGCCCTTAAGCCCCCTGCCATGCCCAGGGTTGCCTTGGCATTTGTTGCTGGCCTCCAAAGCGGATGTGGGCGGGGCCTGGCGCCCTTAAGCCCCCTGCCATGCCCTGGGTTGCCCTGGCAACTGTTGCTGGCCCCCAAAGCGGAAGTGGGCGGGTCCTGACTCCCATAAGCCTACTGCCATGCCCAATATTGCCCTGGCAACTGTTGCTGGCCCCCAAAGCGGAAGTGGGCGGGTTCTGGCGCCCTTAAGCCCCCTGCCATGCCCAGGGTTGCCCTGGCAACTGTTGCTGGCCCCCAAAGCAGAAGTGGGCGGGTCCAGGCGCCTTTAAGCCCCCTGCCCTGCCCAGGGTTGCCCTGGCAACTGTTGCTGGCCCCCAAAGCGGAAGTGGGCGGTTCCAGGCCCCCTTAAGCCCCCTGCCATGCCCAGGGTTGCCCTGGCAACTGTTGCTGGCCCCCAAAGCGGAAGTGGGCGGGTCCAGGCACCTTTAAGCCCCCTGCCATGCCCAGGGTTGCCCTGGCAACTGTTTCTGGCCCCCAAAGCGGAAGTGAGCGGGTTCAGGCCCCCTTAAGCCCCCTGCCATGCCCAGGGTTGCCCTGGCAACTGTTGCTGGCCCCAAAGCGGAAGTGGGCGGGTCCAGGCCCCCTTAAGCCCCCTGCCATGCCCTGGTTAGCCCCGGCAACTGTTGCTGGCCCCCAAAGCGGAAGTGGGCGGGTCCAGGCGCCCTGAAGCCCCCTGCCATGCCCAGGGTTGACCTGGCAACTGTTGCTGGCCCTCAAAGCGGAAGTGGGCGGGTCCAGGCGCCCTTAAGCCCCCTGCCATGCCCAGGGTTGCCCTGGCAACTGTTGCTGGCCCCCAAAGCGGAAGTGGGCGGGTTCTGGCGCCTTTAAGCCCCCTGCCATGCCCAGGGTTGC